>NW_019267745.1:49736-85494 GCF_002742605.1 Olea europaea var. sylvestris
CCCAAATATGCATATCTTAAGTGTGGGGACAGCTGCTTAAGTTCCAACTTTGGTGGCTTCAGAATAGATGGCTGTGATTTCTCTGGCCCTGTCCCAAGCTCCTCAAAGTATCGTTTCCGTGTGTAAGGTGGGTTGGACTCCAAAAATCTTGCACACATTTCTATGTCTTCAGAATCAGAATTCGTGGATTTAGAATATGCAATGTAGGCCTCCAATGCATCTGATGGATTCTGCAGTGTAAATGACTCTTCAAGCATTTTATTGATCATGTCAACCCTGAAACATCTGTCAGTCTGTATTGGCAATTTCATGGCCTTGAAGACATTGAATGAAACCTGTTCTTCTCCCAATCTCAGTATCAACTGCCCATTCTGAACGTCGATCAAAGCTCTGCCTGTGGCTAAGAATGGTCTGCCCAGTATTAAAGGAACATCTTTATCTTCTTCCATATCCAGAATCAGAAAGTCTGCTGGGAATATGAACTTCTCCACTTTAACCAGCACGTCTTCAATTATTCCTCGTGGATGTGTTAATGATCTGTCAGCCAGCTGTAAGGTCACCGTGGTAGCTTTAGCTTCTCCCAATCCTAGTTTCCTGAAAACAGACAATGGCATTAAGTTAATACTTGCACCAAGATCACATAAAGCTTTATCAAAATAAAATTCACCAATGGTAGAAGGGACAGTGAAACTCCCTGGATCTTTCAATTTTGGTGGGAGTTTTCTCTGAATCCTGGCACTGCACTCCTCTGTTAGCATAACTGTCTCATGATCTCCTAGCTTCCTTTTGTTTGACAGGATGTCTTTCAGGAATTTTGCATAGCTAGGCATCTGAACTAGTGCTTCAGCGAATGGGATGTTGATATGGAGCTTCTTGAAGACCTCGAGAAACTTCTTGTATTGTTGTTCCATCTTTTGCTTCTTCAGCCTTTGTGGGAACGGTATGGGTGGCTCATAGGGGTTCACAGCTACAGTTTCTTTATCCCTTGAGTTTCCTTTATTTGCTCTCAGTGTTGGCTCTTCTGTCTGTTCTTCTTGTTCCAAATTCTCTTCTACTTCCAGAGACACCTCTTCTCTGTTTGCCACGGGATTATTCACTTGTCTCTCAGGCAATTCCACCCCACTTCTCATTGTTATAGCCTTTGCATGCTCTTTCGGATTGACTTCTGTGTTACTTGGCAGGCTGCCTGGTGCTCTACCTGTTAATGCAACTGCCATCTGTCCCATCTGAGTTTTCAAATTCTTAATGGCTGCATTCTGGTCCTGAAGAGTGGCTTCTGTCTTCTTCATGAATTGGTTGTTCGCCTCCATATATTGGTTGGGCTGCTCCATGAATTTGTCAAACATTTCTTCCAATTGAGGCTTCTTCTCTTGTTGTTGGTATTGCCCTTGTGGCCTATTCTGATTTTGGTTGCTCCAAGAAAAGTTGGGGTGCTTTTTCCAGCTTGGGTTGAAGGTCTCTCCATCCACATTATTCTACTGGCGTTGTCCCCATTGAGCAAAATCTGCTTGCTCTTTTCCTTGTGTCAAAATTGGGCATTGTGTTGTCACATGCTCAGCTCCACATTCCTCACAATTTGCCTTCTTTGTCTGCGCTGCATTAGCTGACTGGGTAATGTTTTCCACCTTGTGAAATAAGGAGTCAATCTTGGCAGATAACGCTGAATATAAATCCACTTCATAAACTCCTGGTGTCTTCTTTGGTACTGCTCGTTCCATGGTCCACATTGCTGAGGTTGTAGCCATTGTCTCATATAACTTCAATGCTTCATCAATTGTTTTTGTGGACAATGACCCATTAGCTGAAGAGTCGACCATGCTCTTGAAAGCTGGAAGTAGCCCTGCATAGAAATATTGGACCTGAAGTCCCTTGCTAATCCCGTGATGTGGACACTTCCTTAGTAGATTTTTGAATCTATTCCAAGTCTCATCAAAATTTTCAGATTCACCTTGCCTGAAGATAGATATGCCGTGCTTTAGCTTTGCAATCTTAGCCGGTGGGAAGAACTTAGTACAGAACTTCTGAGCTAGGTCATTCCAGGTAATAATGCTGGCTATTGGCTGAGAATCGAGCCATTCAATCGCCTTGTCCCGCAAAGTATGTGGAAACAGTCTTGATCTTATGGCGTCGTCAGAGATTCCTTGATATCTGAAGTGTTGGCGCATCTCTAAAAAGCGCGAGACATGCGTGTGCGGGTTCTCTTCAATTCTTCCATAAAACTGATGTCCGTTCTGGAATAGTTGTATCACATTTGTCTTCAACTGGAAATTTGGCTGCCCGAACGGTGGATACACAATGCTGGACTGGCTTTGAATGATTTGAGGGGTCATGAACTCTCCAACGAGCATGTTTCCTTCGTCTTCTTCCCCTCTTCCATTAGTTTGTACAACAGGATTGTGTTGTACGTTCTCCATCTGATTTCTCGCTGCTCTGTTTTCTCTTTGCCTTCTTCTGAAGCTTCGTTCGATCTCTGGGTCGGCTGGGAGTAAATCTCGTTCAGCAAATCTTGGCATGCACTTCTGCAACAGAATTCAATTTATAGACTTAAGCAACTAAAATATGCACTTATGTAATAAAACTAAATAACAATAAAATAAAATGAACTAAAATAAATTAAAAATAAAAAGTTCGAATTAGTGCTAAATTGAATAAAATTAAACGAATACTCAATCCCCGGCAACGGCGCCAAAAACTTGTTCACGAAATAATTCTTTCGATTTAAAATTACCACAAGTGTACGGTTCGTAACAAGTAATAAAGTGGATTTTTAAAAGTCCGAATATCGTCCCTCAGAGATTGAGTAGTTCAATTCTATATAATCTAGCCTTAACCGAATCTAATTGAGTGAAAATATGATCTAAATGCAAAAAGCCCTAATTTCAATTAAAAACCCTAATTTTAACTAAAAAACCCTAATTTCAACTAAAAATCCTAATTTCTCAATTAGAAACCCCAATTTCGAAATTTCTCTAATTAAACAAATTAAACACTCAAGTAAATGAAATTAAGCAAGTTTAAAAGCTAATTTATTAAAATGAATCAAACTAAAGTCACTAGGATAACGAATCCCCAACTGAAGTTATAAAAACCCTAATTTCATAAAATTAATGATTCGATGAAAATTTGCCAATTCAATGTTCCTAATTCTATCCAATATACTCTCTCGATATATATTAGACCTATTCTTGCACACCACCAGCCTATATCTCTATGGATGATGCAAACATACAAGAATGCATGTAATTTTGTGAACAATTTAAGAATTACATAAAGCATAGGGGTATATCTCTATCCCCTATCGGACCCTATGTTAATTTACACCTTGTCGAACCTATTCCACTTCTCTCGAATGTAAGAAACAAGTCATCAATACTCACACAATCATTGGCCACTAATTGCGGAAGAAAATTAATGCATGTAAATCAATCAAATTATCCAATGAATCTTTAGATCAAGTTCATGAAATATAGAATTAAAATAACAAACAACGGTTCATCGATCACCTAGTAATTAAAACCCTAGCCTAGAAGATTCATAATTACAGAAAACAAAACGAAATTAATGAATAGAAGGAAGAACACCCGTATGAAAGTTTTTGAAATCTGAAATCTTAAATAAAACCTTGAAAACCCCTTTGAATCCTTGTGAAATTCGCTTCAAGTTCGTGTTCCTTGCCTCCAAAAGTTGTATTCTTCTTTTCCCTGGACGTTCTGCCCTATTTCTGATGAATTTTGGCTTTTATATCATGTCCCCACGGAGTCCCGAAAGAGTTTCAATTAAAAACGGGATTTCAGAATTTTTTTATCGAACTTAAAGCCATGCGGCCACATGGTGTTAAACCATGCGACCGCATGGTTCAATTTTTCAGCTCATTTGGATCCCTGCTATACCCTGTGCGGCCGCAAGGAATTATAACCATGCAGCCGCATGGTTATAAAATTTTTCCTCCGGACATCTCTCAGTATTTTAGTCATAACTTTCTCTCCTGATCTCCGATTGAAGTGATTCAAAGTGAATTGGGAAGAAAACTCAAAGATATACACTTTTGATAGAAATAGGATTCCTCAAATTCTGATGTTTACTATGCCAAAAATGGATCTCAAATAGAGACTCAAAATCACGAGCATAAGTTTTTCGCCTGAAATTTGATACTTGATAATACTTCGACCATATTTTACCTCTAGACTCCTTTCCTCATCCGATTGAACTTTAAAACTCTTGAATCTTCATTCCATTTCCCGTCTCATCTATGGATTATTTGCAACTTGGTCCTCGAACTATCGCTTTATTTCGTTTTGGTCATTTTTCGGCTCCTTTCTTCTGAATTCCATCTTTTCCATAGAAACACCTACATAGCATGAATTTAACAAGATTAAGTCATAATTCAACTAATTTGTCCATGTTTAAGTCATGTTTGTAAGATAAATAAGTGTGTAAAAACACACTTATCAGCACCCAACTATCACCTTGAAAACACGCAACAGTTGTCAAATCATTTGACGTTTGAGTCGCCTCGGATTGAGCTCCTCCTCCAACTTTACAAAACTTGGACGCACCTGACGCGAAGGCCCTTTTGGGTCATATTCTCGGACACTGCGTTTCCTCCCATGCTTTACAAAGTTTCAGCCATCTCCCAACGCGTCGACCTTTTAGGTCAGCGCACCGGTAGCAGATGAGCTCCTCCTCCAACTTTACAAAGTTTGGACGCACCTGACGCGAAGGCCCTTTTGGGTCATCGCCTCGACACTACGTTTCCTCCCATGCTTTACAAAGTTTCAAGTCATCTCCCAACGCATCGGCCTTTTCGGTCAGCGCACCGGTGGCAGATGAACTCCTCCTCCAACTTTACAAAACTTGGACGCACCTGACACGAAGGCCTTTTTGGGTTATCACCTCGGACGCTGTGTTACCTCCCATGCTTTACAAAGTTTCAGCCATCTCCCAACGCGTCAGTCTATGGTGTTAGCTCACCATATTCGCGAGTTTCGATGCACCTTACGCGACGTTCCATGCTGGTTGACCGCCTCGTACGCTATGCACAATAACGAAACTTTGGCACGTCTGCCTGTTATCATAACCTCGATTGCTGCAACAGATCAACCCCCAAAACTCCCATGACTTGCGGTCCGATCAGGAAAACAAGTCCACGTATGATATAAATATTCATCCCCGGACTTGGGGGACCACTGTTACGCTCCGATTTTACATGCCTCGGATACCGAAGTGTCATCTCGCCTCCGAGGTCGAGGTCAAGTGGACCCCGCGCAGCACCACATATTTCGACCTGAAAACGACCCTTCCGAAGTGTCTCTGAAGTGATATAGCGATTCCTACTACTGATCTGCCGAAGCATCTCGCCTCCGAGGTCGAGATCAAGTAGACCCCGGTTAGAAGATCCGCCGCCACTTTGAGATTTGTCCTGCACCTAAGGCTTAAATTGATTTGACGTCTCCATGAGGCTAGTTGATGTGACTTATCAACTTTATGTCAATTCAATTCAGAAGAAACAAACTGTCCGCCCACTCTACAAATGCAGCTGATTGACGCCTATAAGCGGACGCTTCATACCGTCATATGTATACACGCGTTCCACATCCAACGGTTCATACCACCTATAAATACCCAAGGTTTGGCAAGAGGCAAAGGTAATGAAACTCTTACTACATAGCACTCCATAGAAAGTTTATATATTTTCTCCTCCCCCTTTATCGTTGATTTGTATAGCCCCTGGGTACTGTTCCAATCACTCAAACCTGACTTGACCGTCGGAGTGTATACGGCCACCACCACCCCCGCTAATTCCGACCGTGTGCGCCTGACTATTCTCTGATTGTACGCAGGGAGGAACACGTGGAGTAGCTTTCAGTTGGCCACGTGGAAGGACCAATTTCCGGGGTCAACAGTTTCCATCTTTATTCAATGTGGGACTTTATCCCTTAATATGCTCCCATAAGATGGTGGCTCGTTTGAACAGATCAATCTTGAAATTTGTGTACTCATTTTTCAGTTTTAATCGGATCGAATCGTTCGTTAAAGCTTCATGGACTCTGATATCATGTTAAGGTTTGAAGTTTCATCTTAAAAGGTCAACTTTTTAAAGAGGAGTAACCCAATTCTTTTTAAGTTGGTCTATATTTTCATCTTTATTCGTTGTGTGACTTTATCCCTTAACATGCTCCCACAAGATTGTGGCTCATTTTAGTAGATCAGTCTTGAAATTCGCGTGCTCATTTTTTAGTCTTCATCGGGCAGGTCCCTATGAAATGAAATGAAATGAAATGTGAGATCTCTTTTGGGTCTTCTCAAATGTGTTAGAGCATTTGATTGATCACCGATTGCTCTTGACGAAATGATGGTATGGAATGCTATGAATTTATGTTTTAAAAGTTATTATATTGTATTGGACGAACGTATCCTGCTGCGTATAAATTGCTCACTCCTTCAAATTTAACATTTCAGGTTAGGTCGGTCGACGGAGATGGTGGCTGAGCGGTGCGCGGGCGGCCAAGTAAAGAAAATTTTCAAGAAAATATTTAAGAATAAACCTGTTAGGATATTTTTTGTTTTTTTCTTTAATTCCATTTAATGCTCTAAATTTTATAACAATGTTATTTTATTTTCAAATAAATTAAGGGTGTTAAATTCCCAATTAAATATTTCCGCTTCAAGTATGTTTATGAAATGATATCGGTAACATCCCAATATTTAAGTCGATAAAATTCGGGGCGTTACAGCTAAGCCATACATTCGCAGTGTTGTTTATCATAATATTGCCCTTTTACCATTATTTGATTTACGACGATGCTATTTTTCTATTTATATGGTAGTAATTCACTTATATATCCAATCTTTAACAACATTTTATTCAATCGTTATAGGCATAATTGCGGATTGTTTGTGATAAAGTTTACCGAATACATAATAAATGGGGAAATGGATGGAATGGGACAAAACTTTGATTCGAAGAAATCTAGATCTAACCTAGCATGTCAGCTATTCAAACATGACTATGAAGATGATAGAAATATACGGTGTGAATTTTGTCCTGTACCACGTACCGTTAAACGTGACATAAAGATGAAGTTTTAGTGATTTGATTGGTTATGTAATTACTCTTTGTTATATATTCAATTGTCGATTTTCATTGTTGTAGTGTTAGTATAGATGGTTATGAGATTTTGTAATTCCAGGTAATCAAATTTTGTATTTGTTTTTAACAACCATTTCTACCGTTCAAACACACCATGTAATGTGTCCCTTCATCCTATTTAGTTCAATATGCATTAACTTTTATGACAGTTGATTAGTATTTCATTTCGGTCGATTACTAATTCTACAGCAATAGTTTCTTGTAGTATTTCGGATATTTGTAATGAAAACCCATAGGCTCTTCACCAATTGTTTTCCACATATTGTGGGCACAACTTTAATTTGTACTTATGAACTTGTTATTACATAAACATTTGCTCATTCATGCCTTCATCGCGCACCGACAGTAAATGTATTACCATTATGATTCAAAATCAATTAACATTCACCCCTATTCATAGACACACCCATTACATTATGGACGCGCGTAAAAAACTTCAAGTGATGGTTTATGAAATTTTTTGTATGTTGGCAAAATATTAGAGGATTCATTCCAACAAAAATAATCCATATTTGGATTAAAGTGTAAACTCCATTTATGTTATCAAAAAGTAACATATATAATTTGTAAAAGAATTGCATATTTTCATAACACCAAATACCAACAGTCTGCTTATGCGTATCAACTATTCATTTTGGATTCATGTTTGAATTTTCTTAAATGACATAACGGAAGAAGATACTTGCACATTCTCTTATTATGGCCCTTCCCTCTTCAACGTCTATACATGGTCGGATTTATACTCTCGAATTTCATACGCCTCTTAGAATTCTTTGGTCTTCAAGGTGGTCTCTTCGATGCAAGTGGTAAGATCTCATCACGTCATCTATTCTTTTGAAGTATCCACTTTTCACAAACACTTAATGGAATGATGTCACATACATATGTTGATATGTACGCCTTCTTTGTATTGTAATGTGAGCAATAGCTGTATGGTTGCTCACCCTTCTCGCCAATGATTGCCAAATCATGTTGATAGGTACACCATCTATCTGAAATCTGTTATATGTGCATGTCATATTTGCCAAGTGCACAATATTCTTTGTTTATCCTTAATCACTTCATATATAAATTCATTGGAAGCGGACACTTTCATTATTAAGATATTCGAAACTAATACATGAATAATGCAATTAATTTTCACTATAATCTACAACAAATTACGTATCACCTTATACATGTAACATGTGGTATAATAAAACATGAATTCCAGATACAATATACATGCCATGTAGTAATATCAAACATGTACATCACAATTTTTGAAATTTTAACATCAATTTTATATTTTTACAGATATACTACAAACAAGAGACAAATTTTTTTGTGCTTGCCAGCAAGTCGTATGAATCTCCTAATCGCAGTAATTCTATCTTGTTAAACAGCACCTGAATATATCTAATGAACATTGCTTGAAGGGCCTGATCATGAAACTCATTGACTCCACTATATTGAAGTCATGGTTGACCTGTTGTAGGGGTGTGACATCTCGACAACTTGTCACGTCCAATTTTTCCCTTCAAAATCAGAAGTAAGTCAATGTTAAAAATCATTCGAAAAGTGATTATAATGTAGATCGAATGATGGAAAGATTGGTTTTTACCTCTTGGTCATTCCATCAAAGAACAATGAATGATAAATAACTCATTAATACGTAATGTAACAAGAACTTTTTCATACCAAATGATTATTATTTTTTCATTTATATGTAGTAGACAAAAGTATGCTTACCAAAATTTTTCTTATCGTAGTGTTTATTTGATCACGTTGCCTCATGTGATACACAATTTCATAATTCGTGTACACCCTAGCAGAAGCGTTAGATGGTTTCGTGATGTTTCTTCCTACATACCCATACGATGTCATGGGTAACAAATAATGTGCACAAAAGTCATGGATTACACTCGAGTATAAATTATGAATAGCGTACTCAATGCTGGGATGGTCGGATATGAAACACATTTTATCATGTTCTCTATACATTTCCTTGAATCTATGCAAAAACCAACTTCAAGAATCATTGTTCTCCAAATCTCCAATACCAAAAGCAAGGACAAATATACCATTATTTGCGTCCTATGTGCAAGTGGTGAATAAACTATCCTATAAACGTCAAATAAGGAAAGTTGCATCAACTATTACAATAGGTTTGTAGTTTTTCCATTCGTGTATACATGCTCCTAAAGCCATGGAGCATATCTAAATAGCAATCTGCGTCGACTCCAACGCCAATTCTAGACCCAAAACTCTTGTTTATAAGCTCGTTCATGAACATTTGAAGATTCCTATATGATTGATCAGGATCTTCTATGACAACCTCAAGTGCTTGTTCTCTTGCCCTCCAAGGTTTTCCATACTTCAACGACAAATCGTACATTTTTGCAATGTCATTCATAATGTCAACGAGGATGTAAATAACGGTTGCAAATGTATACTTGTGCTTTACATGGTCACCTATTAAATTGTTGTTTGCTTGGCGGTGATCACATATAATGCTATACAACAAATAGGTATGACCATTACAAATATATTGTATTTTAAACTCCAAATAGAAATGTAGAGAGTTGTTATTTGTTATTCAGATAGGGGACATATCTACATCTGCAATGTACTCAATCATCTTCCTTGAAACACTCCTATCAACCTTTAATTCATCTATTATCATTTTAACTAGCTCAATGTACTTGCAACCGAAAGGAACAAGAAGCTTAAACGTATATGTCCCATTTATTACAAAGACGTTTAAATGATCCGAATTTGAAGATATGCATATCTGTTGGTGATATTAACACATAAACCAAGACATGCATATCTGGTGGTAAGGACCGTGCTACACGCACATAATCATTTACACAATCGTTTACACTCCACTCACATCATCAAGGTGGGGACCAAAGCTCGACATTATTAAATACACGTGGGGCCCGCGTGTTTGTGAAGGGGGGGGGGACACGCTTCGGTAACCCCCCCTTCGGTACATATGGTTTTTTCCCTGGTGGTAATATTAGCGACAAATCATACATTAAACTATGAAATGTTTGTGAACTAAAGTGTATTTCATAAGATTAAGAAACTAATTCATCGACGTGATTGGTAAATTTTTATCCAATTTTCCAAATTGACAAAAAAAGGACTCATATTACGAATTCAATTTATGATCATCCAAGGCATGAAACAAGATAGGGAAATGAAAAAATTTCAAGTAGCAGATCTTGTATTAAACGTGATTTGTTAATCGATATTCCGTTAAAATTCATATTCACATGAAAAATCGAAAAATTTGTATTGAGTTACAAATAATTGATACATGTAATTAGTTATCGGACTAATAATGAAATTTCAGATGTTAAATCTGTAAAAATTACCCTAGAATCGACGAGTTTTGGACTATAGAAGTAAGGAAGTGCAGGGTGATTATCACATGACATATTTCAAAAATCTAGCACGAATTCCATCCAATTGAATGCCATTACAAGTTATCGGACATTACCTTGAGTTTTCAGAAGTAAAATCTAGAAAATCCATTCCAAAGGGCCGAGCTCTAGACTGTAGAGGAAAGGATTTGCATTGTGACGATTCAAAGATGATGTTTATTGTTTTTGCTCATCATCAATTTTTGAATGTCTTCTTTGATTAGGAAGTGACATTAATGGAAAAGCTTGAAAATGGGACGGGTTCCAAAAAAAAAAAATGTCAGTTACAGAATGTAGTGGATGATATATTTTTAGAACTATATATAAATATAATTCATATGTCAGCCAGTATTTTTGGTTTTATTAATTTCACATAATAAATTATGAAAAAAACTGTAATGATGCAAATACAAATTGGGAAGAATGCATAACTAAGGTATTAACTATGCCCTAAAAATTATAAGAGAAAAGTTTTAAAAGTTCAAAACTTAGGTGGTAATTAATAAATATTATATATAAAATAATATACTATATATCGCTTTCTAGTCTTTCTTTTGGTCACCGGCAATATCTCTCTCCAGTCTCTCTCTCAATCATCGACATTCACCCACTACCATCCTCTCACATTCATTGGCATCACTTGATTCGAGATCATGAGTACAGTTACTGAACTTTCAAGGTGTTTTGAAGATTGAACAAGGAGAGAATCTACAAAATACTCACTACTCATCTGAACAAATAACTTCGATTCTCACTGTCAAGATTTCATCGCCATCCCCTTTCACAGACACTGACATCCACCCGATTCAAGATCAGGAGTACAGTCACAAATTTTGAAGTGTTTTGAAGATTGAACGAAAGAGAATCTACTGATTAGTCACCAAAGCAAATAACTTCAATTATTACCGTCGACATTTGGTTAATTGAATTTGTGACATGTAACTTATACACTTTGACTTGTGATCTGAGAAATCAATATCATATAACCAGTTTTCTTGAATTTGTGACCTGTAACCTATACACTTTGATATGTGACATATGACGTGTGAACTATTACCTGTGACGTTGATCCAATGGTATGTGACCAATTCTTTTAGATCTGTCGCCTTTGGACATTGATCTGTTACCCATGATATTGATCCAATAGCTTGTGATCAATTATCCTAGATTTGTGACTTGTAGAGAGTTACCTGAGAAAAATGACTTATGACTTGTAAACTATTACCTGTGACCTTTAACATATGAACTGTGATCTATAAACTCGAATTTGTAAAATGTTATCATTGCACAAAGACGTGAAAAATATGATTTGTGACCATTTAATTTTGATTCCTGCTAACATGACCCGTGACCAATGGACATTTATCTATGACCTAAACACAATGACTAGTGACCTAGTACATAACATGTAATTTATCACCACCACCTATTGATTATAACCTAACATGTGACTTAATTTGTAATTAGTTTTGTTTGATACGTGACCTATGCATAATAAAACGTGACTTGGTATATGTGGCTTACGACCTATCACCACCACCTGTTGATTATAATCTGTGACTTGCAAACATGATCTATAACCAGTGTTATTTGATTTGTGACCTATCACCACTGCCGACACCAATCACCTAAATAATTGGTCACAGATTCTCTTTATACAACCCTAATCCAATCCAACCCAGTAGCACCATTACCACCACAACCTATCTCACCTAAACACTCCACAATCAAACTCCAATTTACAAATCACCAAACATCACAATCAAAATCAAGTCACAAAATTACAGATTGATAAAGAATTAAGAATTATTCTAGATTTGACTTCAATTGATAGCTCCTAATTGATTTCCCAAAAAGAAGAAGAAGACATTATTCATTGAAATCAACAGAACATTTTACACTTGCCACCACCAAGCCTAACCACCCATCTTCCGTGAAACTTCCCAAACCTACCTAACTCCACCTCTTCTTTTATCATTGCTATTCTCATCTCATCTCATCTCATCTCACTCAAACAAATCTATAAATACATTCTAAAGTAAAGCATATCCATTTGATTACAAACTTCCTTTATCATGATTATGACAACACGTTATCCTTAATTACTCATCAAAACACTAAATCTCATGGTCTATTGTTGAGTCCATATCGATCACTCTAGGAAGTCGAATTGAGTAGTTAAATGCAATAAGTCCTCTTTAACAAACTTCAACTAACTACAAGGACAGTAGCCATAAGAACAAATGTAGGGATGTAGTTGGCATTTTTTCAAATACTTAAAAAGTGTTTGATATATCATCCACCACTCGAAATAACAGCCTAATACACCTGGCAAATTTCCCTGATTGAGCAATTTCTTGATCATTTACACCACCCAAAATAGCTCTCGAAACCAATGATCCCTCTAATAAAGCAGTAGTTTTGTGCATATGAATGAACTCCAACTGGCTTAATCCAACATAGAAATTCTCTTCGGAACATATATCTACAACCTGGCTTCCAATTAATCCTTCAGCACCAGTGCGCTTAGCCAATTCACCAATTAAGTTTGGATGTTGACTCTTGACTGTGAGAGTAGAGAATAAAGCCGCTTTGGCAAGCTTCAATCTACTTCAAGCCCAGTTGATACGGAGTCTGGGAATAGGTTTTTGGTAGTGGTTACTGTTGAGGAATACACCGATTACGTGCATATTATATTCATAAAAATATATATACCGTTTATTTGAGTGCTTAACCAATTGTCAGTTTACAGATTCACGTGTTTATACACAATTTTCAAAATTGCACACTATATAATTTTCAAGAACGTAAATATACAATGCACGAGAAAATCAACAAAAAAGATATCTATGAAGACGAAAAGATATAAAACCCTTATACTGATTATAAGGATGATATACACTAAGTCTAAAGTTGATTAAATGGGTAGAAGTCAATTGTGGCGGTTGTTTGGACATGCAAGAACAATTGGAATATATGAAGAATATTCATAAAGTTCAAATGCATGGTAATGTTTCAATGATGATATTGAATACCCATGATTCTGAAATCCACTATTAAAACTGATTGACTAGTCTAGTGTTTGATAGAAATCTTTCAACCGTGTTTGGAAATTGATAAAGTTTTAGATAAAGCTAATGAGGCATATAGCTTCATGAGAAGATTTCTTGGTGGCGACAATTTGCATCTGTCAAATAAATCGATCGTTGGCTAGCTATATTTGATAAGATGCTAAGTCACATGTAATGGTAGATCTAGACGTATAAATCATAGACATAATACTATTAAACAAATGATCTCAGTAGTGTAAACTCGTGGTACCTTAAAGAGATTTACTAAGAGAGATCAAGAAGACTGCATATCGAAGAGAATGAGATTGAAGCTTACTACGTTAGAGTCCTTGTAATGGTAACCCTACATTGTTGACTGGAGATCCCAAGATCTTGGTTCAAATGGACAACTAAGTTATGAGGATTCCACGAAGCACTTAGGAAAATAATTTCCTAACTCATTCCTATGATATTAAAGTGCTTTCTGCAAAGTTGCAAGAGGTTAAGATAATCTTTTAATGATTCCTATATCTTGATTAAGTTAAGTGGAGTATGGCAGAATACTCTTAATAGGAGGTCACCTATGTGAGTGTGAAGTGTGGTCGCTTCAACGAGAATTATTCAAGACTTAAATTCTCTAAACACTCGCAGAACCAAGAAGGATTCAGGGCCAAAATGAACCAAGTCATAAGAACCATGAACGGTTTAGGGAAGACATTGTGTGGGTATCGTTGTCTTGACTTACACTAAAGGTTGAATGATTTAAGATATCACGTTCACCAATTAGCCAAGTAAGTCCGATGGTATTTCACTAAGGGAGGTTTAAGGCCAGAAGCTACCTTCCCTGATACAGTGTTTTTTCGCACTCTCTCTACATTGTATCATATTATCGCATTTGCATATGCTTACCCAATTTCCATTCATGTGAGGGATTGTAGGAATTGATTCAAATAATTAACCAAAAATTAGAAAATGAAAACGTGTGTAAAAGTGAAAAATGAAAAGGTGTAACTACGTGTCAATTTTGGTCAAATATTCGGACTTGATCTGATGGTCAAATTACAAAAGTAAATAGACCAACTTATTCTGCTCGTCGAGTAGATCATCGTGGTATATTTGAAATCTCGAAACTAATTTCGGATGAATGAGAAATTGTGGACCAAAGTTGGAAGAAATAAAGTGTTGCAACTTTTTGAAATGATGCAGGTTTTGGCCCACACTACTTCATTTGCATCATTTCTACATCTATAAATAGAACCCTATGGACATGATTTTGGGTACACCAATTGTATTGAACATTCATTCTCCTCTTGCAATTCTCTTCTTTCTAATTTCGTATCATTTTCATGCATTTCCTTGGTATAGAGGAAATTTCATTCGAGTTCGTTGGTCGAAGCCATTTGGAGTGCTCCTATGGCTTGACGTGGTCGTTGTATCTTGGGAGATGATTGTCGAAAAATCGTTAGCACCGATACGGGGCAAATTCATCTTAAGGAAAGAGTTATACTCGCTTCGGCCAATCGCATCACTTATATATAATTTTTTTTCCTGATTTCATTTCTACTTGATTTTAGAAAATGATTAATTTTATTTATATGATTTATGCAAGGTTCGATATAAAGAATCACATATTTTAATTCAAGAATGGAAATGGTCAGATTCTATAATCATTGATTAGTTTCTCAAACTCCATTGCAGTAAGTCGAAACCTTGTTTCGATTTTGTGAATATAAACGGTATATATATTTTTTGTGAATATAATATGCACATAATCGGTGTATTCCCCAACAGTTACAATGATCAGATTTGGGAGTGAAGAGAGAGAAGAATGAAGGTTTGATAGTGTTGGTCGAGATGAATTGGTGGGGATTAATTTGATTTTAAATTATTAATAATAATTAAATAATCACCTAATTTATGATTAAGTAAATCTTACATCTTATTTTTGAATTTGATCTTTACAAACATGTTGGTGTGTAATTTCCACATACGAATTTGGGAAAAAAAAAACCACATATGCACTACTTAAAATAAAATATTCTCAATATACTAGATCTTGCAATATATATATATATATACAAAAAAAAAAAAAAATTTAATTAAATGGAAAACAATACTCAGCATTTTGGGGAGAAATTCTGTATGTCTTTCTTCTTTGGCTTCAAGAATAAAAAACTGGAATCTGCTAAATTATTCAATCAAAACAATCCTTGAATTCAGTAACTCCATCCTTTACTCCATTATTTCATGTTTTGATGTAACAATAATATTTGTAATATGTTATATATATTTGGATTCAGTGTGATGGTTCTAACCCATGAAGTATAGAACATCCAATGTTTGAACTGTATGTAATATAATTGATCACGTGAATTAACGGAAACTCTATTTTGTTTTTTCTTTTGAATTAACTTTGCCGATAAGTTGTGGTACGTCTTCAAGTAAGAAAACTTACGTAACTGACTGTTTGCCCTCTTTATTGTTTTTATACGCTGTAATCTGATTTACTGTGGCAGTCCATATGAATCTGAATTCCCCATAATGTGCGATATATGATCAATGAATAAGGTGATAAACTAGAATATGAATGAACTAGAATGATCAATGAATAAGGCGATATATGATCAATGAATAAGGTGATAAACTAGAATCAATGAATTCCCCATTTTAGTTTCGTATGTTTAGAGAATTAGCTGAAATCGAAATTGATGTATTAATCTGTTTTGCCTTTGTCTTTTCCTTTTCCTTTTGCTTTGATTTAAAATTATTAGACAACATGTATAGATTTCAGTTAAACATCTAATGTATTTGTACGCAACTTCTGCCGCTGAGCCATGTGGGAAAACGTAAGCGAGTTTTAGACGTAGTAAACCCACCAATGACAAATATTTAATACTTTTTAAGTGTTGGCGAAACAAGTTTTGAATAAGTGTTTAAATTAAATCATTTATGTGTGTGGGTACATGAAATTGATTTTTTTTTTTTTTTATTTGAATAAATTCTTTTCAATTTTGGAATTTGACTTGTAGTTTTCAGCATCTCTTTTTGGATATTGCGTGAGACTTCCTATTTCACAACCACATGCTATAAAATCCCTCATAAATATTATGCAATTACATTATTACACTAAAATGTTATTTTAAACTTTGGGTATCAACAAAATCATGTTTTTAACTCCATAATGACGAATGTTTACTTTTAGAATATATGGAAGAATCCCTTTAGTGAGTTTTCTGTAAGATGTATTATAAATACAATTTTAAATTGATAATTGTGATATATGTAGTATCAAAATAAATGGTACAGAACTTCACCCTCGAATAATGTTACAATGATATGTCATGTAGAAGCGATTCTAGACGTGATGCATTATTGATACACAACATTATATAATATTTACAATAGATAACGTTTGCAAACATTCGAAAATGGATAGTATATACATGCAGCTTAACAATAGGATCAAAGCAGTGACAAGTAGGGATAAGCTATTTAAACCGTGAAAACGACTATAGCAAGAACCCATGTAAAGAGAAATGACAATCCTCATGTAATGAACCACCAAAAACATCCAATAATGACAGAAATAGCATGTTGGATGAGCCTTCAACTCTGTTCAATATATTAATCAACACATGAATACTTGTATTTTCCTAGCATATCCAAAAAATGGGAGGGCACAAAGCATAAAAACCATAGGAACTATGTGGACATGAGAGTTTTCATTCACTGACAAAAATAACAATGACGTAAAATACAAATAACATATCAATAATCTGGTATGTCATGACATTTTAAATTTTTGTCCCAAGAAAACACCAAACACCAGATACATTTCATATAAAGCAAAATATTTTATTTGATCTAACACCATAACAAAGAATTTCATTCATTGATTGGCTGAAATGGTAGGATTCACATTTAGGTTATAAACATAATTAACTGGTTGAGATGCGGTTCGTAGATTTTGTGTATTGTATTGAAGATTTCTTGTTTTTTTGATTTACGAACTTGCTTCTATTGTAGAAAGGTAAAAAGGGGAGGTTTGGGGAATATGGGGCTTGAATTGGAGTGGGGCATGAATTGGGGGTGATTAATGGGGACATATTTGTTGGAATCATTTAAGGTTTTTTTTATGGAGAAATTTCATAAGTAAGAATTTAAATATCACACATTTTAAAATTAAGAAAATAAGTTTCAAACTTCAAAAATCAGATTTTTATTAAAATTTATTTATGATTTAATTAGTTAATTAATTATTTTATTAATTAAATATATTTAGGTCATGGATCTATACAATTTAGTCACAAATTAACAATATAATTAGTTAATTATTATTTTTTGATCACAAATCAAAAATTTTATGTCACAAATTTTTTATGATCACAATTCAAAAATTTTGTGAGTCACAATTTGTTTATTGATCACAAATCAAAAAATAATTAGTCACCGATTAATTTTTAGTCACGACTTATCACGTTATTGGTCACAACTTATTTTTCAGTCACAAATTAAAAATTTTATAGGTCACATATTATTTTTCGGTTACGAATCCAAAATTTTATAGGTCACTGATTAATTTTTCGGGTACAATTCAATAAATTATAAGTCACAACCACAATTTTTAGGTCACGTATTATTTATTTATTACAAATTAACTAATTATTGGCCACATTCAACTTATTAGTTGGTCACAACGCTTGTGACCACCACCTAGCCACTTCTTGCAATAGCCCACATCCACCGTTATCGTCGTCGTTATAACTACCACCATTGCCATCTCTCGATGACAACATCACCAGCTCAAATCAACAAATCGTTGTGCCATATCCACCACCACCTCAATAGACCCAAGCCACCAACATATCACCATAACCATCAACACCATCTCACACACAATGTCCACCACCACTGCCACCATCAGAACCACAACACCACCATATCCAACATTACCTCCGCTATCATTGGATCCAACAAAGCCACCACACCACTGCAACGACCTACTCCACCGCAACATCATCAACACAGCGAAAATTTTGGACAAATAAAGTAAAATGAACGGCACGCCACCATCACAACTGTCGCACCACAAACACCACCATCGCACCATACATCACCACCACAGCAACCATAGCCACGACTGCAAAAAGTACCATTACAGCACCAAACACCGTAAACCAACACAACACAACCACCAACGCCACAATCAACGCCACCACAAAATCCCTAAACCCGCCTCCGCCTGCCCCATCTCACCACACTATAGCCACCACTCCAAAATCACTCCACAGCCACCACAAATTTAGATCCAACACCGCTTCAACTCCGATCGACTTCTACAACTGCAGAAATTGCGTTGATGCTGTGAGCAATGCCGCCAAAAATCGACGCCACAATCATCACTGCAACCTTAGCACCACTACCAATAAAACCACCGACGGCGACAACATCATCATCATGGCTGTAGCGACGAATCTCGCCAACTCAACATCGCTGCTTACAAAATCCAATTGACAATGGAGGGAAGGAGAGAGAAAGAGGATGAAGGTCAAGACTGAATTGATTTGGGGGTTGGGGGTGGGGGTGGGTATATCAATTTAATTTTATTAGGGTTTGGAATTTTGGTTAGTAAAAATATTGATTAAAATAAATTTTCTGATTTTTGAAATGTTAAACTTGCCATCTGATTTTAGAATGTTGAATTTTTAATATATGGTTTTGTGTAATTTCCACTTTTTTTTATATTAGATATGGAAATGAATATATTCTACAAATTTCAATTATACTAAGAATATTGTAGTATATTTGGTGAAAAAAATTGAAAATATAAAAAAATGAATTTTTATTAGGAGCCTCTTTGGGAGTGATTTTTTCCCTCCAAAAATTGATTTTTTTACCGTTATTTAATTATTTCAGCCGTCAGATTTGATTTCTTCTCTCACAGGTGGACCTCTACTTTTCTCCTAACAGTCAAAAAATCAATTCTCAAAATCATTCCCAAACGGGCTAGCGTGTGGTGATATCTCAACTACGAATTTTTCCCTTTTTAATTGCTGGGCAATCCAATTGAAGTCAGGCCCGAATTGTTTCTGCGCAGTGGACTTTGGTATTTCGGCCCAAACATGCGACTTTAATCGTTCTCAATTTTCACTTTTCAAGAAACCCATTTCCAGAACCCTACAAATTGAATCATAGTTTGACCCTGATAGCATATTAACAAACCAAATTTCAAAGTTTCGATATTATATATTGAAGGAAAATCAATCAATTTAATGAAATGGCTTTGACGAATTTCATACTGACGGTGGCCGGAGTGGGTGCAGTTGTTCTTCTATTGAGGAGCGATGTGAAACATTCCGCGGCCATTTTCCGCCGTAACGTCCGCCAAATTCGTAATTGGCTTGAAGAAGAATCTGCTACTGCCGCTAAGTACGCTTTCCGTTGCTATGTATTTATGCATGGTTTTATCTGATTATAGACATTTTTTATCCCGTTATATTAACCTTGTTTGTTTCGAGTTTTCTGGAATTTTGATGGTGACTATTTTTGAGGTGTTCATGTTGAGTTCTTATATGTTGAAATTTGCGGCCTTGTTTAGCGAAGCTTAAAAAGTTTATTTTTAAATGAATAATTAAGTTTAAAATAATTTCTTCTTTCTATTGAAATAAGTTAAAAGTAATTTTTTGTTACTTAAAAGTAATGTGTTCGAAGTAAATTTCAAGCCAAGAATTCTCTATGTTGTTTGTCGAGGTAGAAAGCATTTGAGAAAATGCTAATATTTGATGTTTAAGGTAAACTATTGAATGAAGATCAGGCGATGTTAAGGATGCTAAGGTTGATTGGTGTTTAAATCATTTATGTGGTTTCTGCGCTAGGATGGGAAAGAAGCTTCCTACACTGAACATAGTTGATATTGAGAATAGCTATTTGAGTAATTTCTTCTCAAAGATCGTTTGAGATGTATGTTTATGTCCGTTCAAGATGAGTATATTTTTAAAATTTTTAGGGTTCGGTAATTATCAAAGAATTCAACATGATTTTGCTTCTGAATCTGGTTCCTTTATGTTCAAGACTTTAGCCTTTAGCCCTTTGAAGATAATTAGAGAAAAATCGAACACTGGTGTTATGAATGTGATATTGGTTGTAATTTGTTTTTCAGTGCCAAAGTTTAATGAGGAATTCCTCATTAGTATATCTCGATACATCAGAACAACAATATATTTGGCTGTTGGACTTTTATCAAGATTGAGCATCTAAACCAATTCTTTTCAAATTAATATACTTGCATAAGTCATAAAGTTATCCACTATGTTTGCATTCATTTTCATTTTTATTTATGTTATTCTGTTGCTGCTTTAAGAAAAATGTGTGCCATGCAAGTGAGTGGAAGGAAAGAATTAAACCAAGCTTGGAGTCTATATGATTTTAGTTTTCTTTAGGTGAACTATAATCGTTAGAAAGTTGTTTTGTTATACGTTGATAGATGATATAGTATACTGAATGTAATGTATTGTGTCCTCGAGCCAACCCCACTCGACCCCAACTTACATGCACTCGTGCAGAATGCAAAACAATAGTAGTAGTTGTTATTGTTGTTATTATTATTATTATTAACCATGAGTGGTAGCTCAATGGTCAAGTTTTGGATTTGCTCCTCAATGATCACCTTTTCAGGGCCACTAAGGTAAGTACCTCGACTGTAAATTTCAAGGTCCCGTTGGATTAGTCGAGGTGCGTGTAAGTTGGTTCGAACACCCACGGTCATCAAAGGAAAATAATAATAATAATAATAATATTATTATTATTGTTGGTTTAAAGGAAAAGAATATTGCTTCTACCTCATGGGAAAAACAAAACTATTTTGCTTGGTATACATTGTGGTTGACAAATGTGAGTTGGCACATAATTTTGTCATTAATTTCAACAACACCTGAATCAATCAATGGCTATTATTATTATTATTATTATTATTATTATTATTATTATTATTATTATTATAAGAATACTGCGCGTGCCTCCTGGAAAAACAAAATTATTTTGCTTGGTATACATTGTGGTTGACAAATGTGACGCACACAATTTTGCCATTAATTTCAACAACACTTAAATCAATCAATGGCCTCGATTTTGACACCTCACAGAATGTCAACAAAGGTGTAGGAAATGAATGTACAAATAGCATGATTCAAAACAAAATCTCAAGTTATTTTTGGGAACAGAATTCAGGTTGAGTTCTACTGTATCTTTTATGAACGAAAACCAGTGGAAAACCAAATTGGTGTTACTTGAGTTTTGAAGACTTGAGCACGATATATTTTTTTCCTTTGAGGTCCTTTCTTGTATGGAACATGTCGATTGCTTTTTCAGTTTTGCTGGACCAATTAATGGAATTGTCATGTATTAACATGAATATGACTTTTAATTCTTGTTTTGATCCTGTTATAGGGAAGTGGAGAAGACAAAACCAAAGGAGATACCTGGAAAGGATTCTCCCAAGGAGGACAAGCACTAGATTTAATCTGGTTTGTTGAAGAGTTTTTGCGGTTTTTATTTGTTCATGTGATGTATAATTCTTGATTATTATCGTTTTAGTTTTAGTGCGAAAGAATGTCACTTTACTTCTGGCACCCTTTCCGACTTTCTTGTGTAATATGTTATAGAAAGGCACAAGAGCTTGGCTTGGTTAGTTTCTAATTTCCTTACATATAGGAAATGTTCATGTTGGCATATAAAATATACAACCAGCCCAGTAGCTGTTTCAATTTGCTGGCATGCGACCTTTCGAGTTTACTATGAGCTTACACTTGCTAGAGTGCCGTTTGGCATGGTTTTGAAAAGCCAAAAGAAGCTTTTAAACCCAAAAATTGATTTTGGACCCGTTTGGTTAATTTTATTAAAGTGCTTTTGGTAATTAAAAGAGTTTTTAGAGGAAGTCAGCTCAGTCTGCCTTCCATTAAAAGCACTTTCAGAATGAGAAGTATTTTTAAATACTAGTTTTTAAACAAATATTTTGGTAGTTTCCTCTAAAAGTTCTTTTACAAGAAGGAAAAGTAAAAGCAAAATAAAAGTTATGTCAAATGAGTCCTAAATGATTTCGCAGTCAATTCATCAATGTGATTTACAGGGATACTTTTAAATTTGATCCAGTCAAAGGGAGGAAATTTCACTTTGACTTTGAAAATCATGAATATTATCACATTGGCCTCTTGAATGATAAAAGACAAGGATGTCCTTAAATGTATTATACAATTACAAAACAATTTATTGTTAAAAAGACTTTACTACCATTTTAATTAATAATTGAAAACAAAATACTTCCCTACTTATAAAACTTCAAAACGAGCTTGCAAGACAGAAAAAACTCTCATCTTTCATCTAATTGAATCTCAACATCTCAAAAAACGTTCAAATGCTGAAGTCGGAAATTTTTTTCATATCAATTTTTTCAAATCGGTAAGTATATTTACGCATGTTTAATTTCTTTTTCAGTAAATTAGTATATGTTTGAATAGAGAAAATTTATTTCGACATAGTAATAGTTGGTATAAATTTTTTGTAGCAGATGTTACGTATCAAAAAAAAATTTGAATAGATCTATAATTTTTTTTTAGAACCGTACAAGAAGAAATTAATGCAGAAAATAGCAAAACAGTCGGCTCTTTGGCTGCTTAAAAGTCAACAGTCGGCTGTTAACAGTTGACTGTCTGTTGACAACCGACTGTTTGCACTGATTTTTGTTGGCAATGTATTATTTTTTCTTATAATTAATAAATGAAGTTGATTAAATCCATTTCCTCATGCAGATATGATAATCCACGTCTGTTATTTCGATGATTTCGAATTGAATGAAAATAATCGGTGGGAATGGAGATGGACGAGTGACATACGTGGTTATATTGCAATTTCCATACCAGAGAGTACACCATACTTAAAAATGTACCACGATTTGCAAAATAAGATGAATGTCGATCAATCTCAATACGATATGCAATTGAGATATCTATTCAACGGTTATGGGGATTCATCCATTCTGATGCCACCGGTACTCGTTACTAATGATGTTGAATTGAATTATCTATTAGAATTGAATAAAATGCATCGGACTTCGACTGTTCTTGGTGTGACTTTAATAATGAAGGATATTATCAAAGGTGAACGCGAAGATTCAGATAGAACGGATAACAATGATCGAGGTTTTTGGGACAGTGGAGATAGTTTCTGCGGATGATGTGGTTATTCCTGAGACAGTTGCTTCTGATCGTGATATCGCTGTTACGCACAGAATTCCGTCGACGTTGAAGACAATGAGAATATAAACGAGTTTACAAATGAGAATTTGATTGCTTTATCCCGACAGAGACATGAGCTGGGTGGGCGCTCACATGTTGGAACAAGTGGACCGTCCTCCAATTCTTCCCATGTGGCTCCCGATTATGAGGACTTGTATGTCGAGCAACTATTTGAAGCCAAGAAAGATTTGCAGGAAGCTATGCACTGGCTGGCATTAAAATATAACTTTGAGTTCAAGGTAAAGAAATCAAACAAGTCATTGTTGACAGTTACCTGCGTCGAAGGCAGTTGCAATTGGCGCTTGAGAGGCAACTAAGATAGACACGAATGAGTGCTTCATAATTCGCAAGTATTCACGGAAACATATTTGCGAAGTGGGAATCCTTCGAAACGATCACAAGCAAGGTCGAGCATGGTTTATTGGTCGACAGTTAATGTACAAGTATCAGGACCCACAGACGATCTACAGACCTTCAAACATCATTAACGACGTCCGTCAAGAGTATGGAGTGGTCATGAACTATCAGAAAGCCTGGAAGGCTAAAGAATGTGCGTTGGAGGATTTAATGGGATCGGCTAAGGAGAGCTATGCTAAATTGGCCAAGTATTGCCATAACATGGGGACAACTAATCTTGGCACGACATTTTTTATTGAGACGGGGAGCGATAATTGTTTTAAGTATTTATTCATTCCGCTCGGACAATGTATTCGGCGTTTTCAAAATGCAATTCGACCCGTAATTCTAGTTGATGGTACAACTCTGAAAGCTAAATATCAAGGCAAATTAATTATTGCAACATGTCAAGACGCCAATATCCAAATTTACCCTATTGCATTCGGCATAGTCGACAGCGAGAATGGTCTATCCATGCGTTGGTTCTTTTCGAAACCGAGGGAAGTGATCGGGGAAATCGAAGACCTTGCCTTTGTAACCGATTGGGGATAGTCTATAATAAATGGTATCGTTGAATTTTTTCCAGAGGCACATCACGAGTATTGCATGTACCATGGACAAGGTAATTTGAAAAATAGGTATCAGGACAAAGGCATCGTTTCATTGTTCAGGAGAGCAGCCGAAACTTACAGTGCTGAAGAGTGTAATAAGTTCATGTTTGAGATAGGAAGTAAATCATTACCGGCGTTGGAGTATCTGACGAACATGGGGTTTGAACATTGGGCGCGGTCATACTTTCCAAGATGTCGATACAACATAATGATGTCGAATAACGCGGAGTCTCTCAATGCATTGTTTAAGAAGGATCGAGAGTTACCAATTCTCACAATGATTGAGAACATTCGTAACAAGCTGCAACAGTGGTTTCATTACCGACGTGCGGCATCACAGAGTTACACTAACGTGCTGGCCCCAACTCAAGAGGAGAAACTCTTTAAGGCGGCAGAGATTGCGAGGAAGTTGAATGTGAAAGCACTAGATGAGTTCTGCTTCTCCGTGTAATGTGCACATAATATGGCATATATGGTAGACTTGACTGATAACACGTGCACTTGTACGAGATTTCAGTTGGAGAGTTTTCCATATGAGCATGCAGTTGCGATGGCCATGTATTGAGGCTTTGCAGCGAGAACGTTATGTTTTTTGTATTATACGACTGAGTTTTGGAGAATAGCATATGCTGACACTATATTTTCTCTACTGAATGAAGCCGAGTGGGAAGTTCCAGAGCACATTCTCACGTTTCATGATTTGTTGCCACCAGCAGTTGAACCGCGTGGTCCTGGACGTCCAAGTACATCTAGAATACCATCTACCGAAAAGTTTCCTCGACCCCGTAGGTGTGGCAGGTGCAGAGCCATAGGGCATACTCGACAATTTTGTACTAGTCAAATTCCCCTAAATGACAATTAGATAGGTACGTTCAATATTTGTTCTTCATAAATGTTCAATGTTCAATATTTATTCTTGATAAATGGTATTTACAATGATTCATATGAAAAAATTAGTTCCATTCTTAGCATATGTGTAAAATAACTAAAAATCAACTTACAGAAAAATAATTATATACATTGAACACAAATTTACAATTATTTCATAATAAAAAAATAATTAAATTTACAATGTCAATGTTATATACATCGAATACAAATTTACAATTATTTCATAATCACAAAAAATAATTAAATTTATAATTCGAATATTGTATATATTTAATACAAATTTACGAGTTACCATTAAATTCGAACAAGTCACATGCTAGCTTCTTTCTCCAGTTCTGTATCCATGATTGGTTGATTCCATCAACCTTATGTCCTATACTTAAAAATTCAATGTACTTAACGACAAATATGCCGCAGTCGCCGCTACAATTGAACAAGAATGGATCAGTTCAGTACTGTGTAGCTAAAAAACTAAATCTGAAAGATAAAAACAACAAAGTTCAAACACTTACCTTTCGGACTGTCGCGATGTCGTCATGTTCCGAACAATCCGCAATCTTTCTTGTACAGTCATCCCCGTTTGTCTAGCCATCATGAAACAATTACAGCTACGGACTCCAGGTTTTGCTCTAGTTGGCCTTGCGTCAAACATGAATGATCTAGGTCGTATACATATCTCCGTGATGATCAACAAAGGACTGTTGCAGCATATCTCCGTGATGATCATCAAGCAGCTCCAACACCGCAGTAAAACTCTCAAAACTATTGTTCCAAGTAGCTTTCCCCGTCATCCGTCTCAACTCCCCATCAAAATGATACTCCATCATGCAAATATTCAAATGTTAGAACATTGAACAATAGATAATAAAGTAACACATAATCTCAAAAAATCAAGACAACCGAATTATAACTACCATACAATACGCAAGACATTTATGCTAATAACAAAATAAATTCAATGCAAATTTAAAAATTAAAATAATTTAGTTTATCTTGTATATTACATTTGGAAAATATATTTACAAAAAAAATTTCAAATTAAATACATTTAAAAAAAATAAAGAATATAAATATTATTTAAATAAATTAGAACAAAATCAAAGATTATTTCATGAAAGAAAAATAAAAGGAACAAAATAAATTGTTAATTTCGGACAACATTATCTATTCAATTATTAAATTATATAAAAAAGGCAATTATAAAAAAAATTAACATAATTATTATTTAATCATTTGGAAAATATATTTACGAAAAAAAAATTTCAAATTAAATACATTTTTAAAAAATTTAAAGAACAAATATATTATCTAAATAAATTTGAAAAAAAATCAAAGATTATTTCATAAAAACAAAAATAAAAGGAACAAAATAAATTGTTAATTTTAGATAATATTCAATTATTAAATTATATAAATAAAAGACAATTATAAAAATTAAATAAATAAATAAATAACATAATTACTATTTAATCAAATAAAAAAATAAATTAATTATAAAAATTGATAAAAAACAAATAAAAACTTAAATATAGATATATGAGTCTGGATTGACTGTTAACAGTCGAGTCGTCTTCCCTAAGCCGAAATCACCATTGTCGATGATGGAGTGGTCCAAAAATTACAAAAAATAAAAATAAAAAAATTACATTTTTCACCCCATCATGACCCATAATCTAACTAGTTACTCATGCATGAATCTAATTAACCGAATGAACGTAAAAATAATGAATGAAAAAACTGGAACTTTTAATAAACTTCGAGCGCGACAAAACCAACCGAAATAGCGCCCGGTAGCGTGCAGGTCGTCGATTGAACGTTGGTGGTTTCGGCCGGTGGTTGATCGATCGTTCTTCAGGCAACTGTGGCGTCGATTTTTTTCGAAGGTCGGTCGGTTAGATTTCACTTTCAAACAGTCTGTATAGGAAAGGGGTAAAATTGCCCTTTTAGTGTAAAGTTATATTTTAACTTTTTTTTTTATTCATTTAATGGGTCAAAGGTCAATGTTAAAATTTGCTACAGTCCAAAGGTCATTTCCATGTATTTCCTCGTGATTTACATGTCCCTAATTTGACTCTATATATTATGTTATGTGATTTTGTACATGTATTACGTAATTTGCTTTTTATTTATTTACACATATCAAGCAACAGCACCACTGGCGGATCGAGGCACGGGCTCAACCATGCTATAGCTCGTGTTGGGATCCTGAAAATGTCTAATCTATTTTATTTTATTATTTTTTTAAGGATAAATTCATGTATATTTGTATTGTAGCTCGTGTTCAACCTCAAGGTTGGATCTGCCCACGATGACGACCACACAATTTACTACCAAACTAGTAAAGAGGAAGGCAAGTTGGAGAAAGGATATGAATGATCAAAGTCTGTTTTAAGTATTTTATCATTGGGTTGATCCTTCTCTTCTCGTCCTCCATCTCTTGCAATAAGAGCATGTTAGGGAAGTGTTTACTGATGGTTTAAATTACAAATTGATATAAATGAATGACAAATAAGTGATTAGTACTTGCAGATTATTTAAATGTGTGGATAAAAAAATGATTTGAGTGTTTATAAATAATTTATAAAGAGGAACCAAACATTGTTATGTCCTCATCAACAAGATTGGTATTAGGTAGGAGGGAGAAAAACTAGCAAATGTGCTGGTGAACAGTAAGTTTAAAGAAATGGGCTCTTAAAATGCCCATAAAGGATGGGCTTGCCATAGTGATCAGCTGGCACCTGGCCTACATTATGGTGTCCCAAAATTGGCTATGGGCTGGTCTTGTAATGACCCACATTAGTTCTATTATATCTTTGATTATACTAGTAGATGAAAATGGTATGTAAGGTATTACATGAAATGATGTGGAGAGAAAAGATTGGATGAAAAAGTGGATTGTATTTTAAACTAACAAATAATAGGGTGATATGCGATATTATGTAACTCATTATATAAAGCTTCACGTACATATAGCAAGGTTTTGGATTGAAAGGTATATATTACATCATTAATGAAAAACAAATAGAAAACGTCCTAATAATGGCGCATCCAAATACTGCATTAATTTTCAAATGTCAGAAAAATCAAAGATGCTTGCGAGGAATTTGAGGTTATTTTATTTTATTTACTTTGAAGAAATCTCTTTAGATAAAGCGCGCATGATCAGTCAGAAAAGAAAAGAAAAGAAATAAATAATTTGGAAAATATTGCAACATTGGTCCCCCAGCCTTTGATTGAGTTGCAAATTAGCCTCCAATTTACGAAATAAGCAAATTTATAGTTTATCTGTCAAAGTAAGTGTACAACAAGTCTTCACTTCCGGCTTCGTCCAATTTTCCTTATGCCATATTTTTTCTCGTTAAAGATAGTAACAAACTTGTTCACTAACTTCAGATGTGCTAATTTATGTCAAAATAGTGTTGGAAAAATGGCATATATGGGCTAATTTTGGCATAATTTTGAGTAAAACCTGTTCGTTCATCTTGAAAGAAATTTAGTCAATGATGTAAAGAAATTTTCTCAAATGCTGAGCGATATATCTCCATGTTTACATCAAATAATAAGGCAAAACATAAGCAGTTTAAATTCGTAGACAAGACTATAAAACTCGCGGAAATTCTCACGAGTTGCATTATGATATTTCAAGAATCAATTATTATATTCTGTGCACGTCACATGTATGACCGCATTCGAGGCCTCACCAGAGACTGTGCACCATCAACAAATATGGTAGTCCCTGTCAGATATCTTGAGCCGTTGCTGATTAAGTAAATGACAGTCGATGCCAGATCTTTCTCAACATCAAGCCATCGATGCAATGGTGCTGCTTCCTTCACCAATTTCTCTGCCGTCTTCTTCCCCACTGATACAGTGAACTCATCGTTAAGATGCAAACCACGAGCTATTGCATTAACCCTTATATCATATTTCCCTATCTCCATTGCAGCCGTCTGCAGATAATAGAACATATAAATAAAACAAAATTGAAACTGATTTATCATCAGCTAAAAAAATTAACAGCTTCCAGTGTTTATTCCAATTAATTAACTAGATATATTCTTGTGAGGCTACTGAATATCAACAAAAACAAAATGGTTCGTGCAAATTCTGCGGATTGTTTAATGACTTGTTGGCAAAAAGACAACCTATCTCCAACAAAACTTTAAAAGGTTATTTTAGCTAAACAAACTAAACTTATTTACTTTAAGCTATTGGAATGTCTTTTACTGATTCAGATGCTCTAACATTTGCACATTCAAGAATTTCATTTAGATGACTTGCTTTAAGATTAATTCCCGTTTCATGTGAAGCTTCAGTCGCAGCTGCACTTGGTTTCTTGGACTAAGTAGACAGCATTTTCTCTCTTGCGATAGCCAAACTAATGACAACAAACATGTTATTAAGTTAACCAACAGACAAAGCTAACGCAGAAATTGCAATGTTGGTGATCTATTGTAATATTCTTCATGTAATGAAGGAACTGGAGAACTATGTCAACTCTCGTCTATTTCAGAAAAATCATAAGGGTGTGTGAAACTAAATTAAACTCAAAATTCTCACTTCAACTATATGAACTCTAAAAGTACAACATACAGTCTAATGATGATGAGCAATTTTCTTCATACAGATAAATGTCATAACAGAAAAAATGTATAGATAAAAAGTCATTTCACTCACCCTTACTAGCTGCTGGACTCCAGCCAAACATGAACCATATGCTGCAGCTCCTTGATATATCCCTCTTTCAGCACCAATTATTGATGTCAAAAAAACAATGGATCCCCCAGATTTCTGATCCCGCATTCTTTGACTAACAGCTTTCAAAAGATACCATGCACCCATGAAATTGATTTTAACAATCTTTTTGAACTCATCTTCAACTAAAGACAGAGTATCTTCAATTTTCCCTGTTTCACATAATTGGAGATTATGGACTGCTCATTTTCAAGCCATACTGTAGCTCCCATAAGACAATATATAGAGGTAAATAAGAGTAGAATACTTTAAGCCACAAGTCATGTATTTAATCATGACCCACTAGAGCATTGTACTCCAACTAATAATTCTTGTATGACTGAATATGAAAGTACAATTTGATATTGTATACCCTTGAAGAACCATTCACCTGTATTGGTATCAAATATCTATAAAGAGCTCCTTTGAACTCTTAAGCATCTAAATAATGTATTAGTTCCAACACAGCCGCATTTAAGATTCAGGGACTGTCACCCATGATTTTTAGACGTTATACACATCCTCTTCCAAGTCATATTCATTGTTGCAACAAATGGATGTGATCCCTTAGAGAAATATAAAAGTAATAAAGTAACTGGGATTGAAGTTAAACATAAATCAGTTCCCAAGGTGAACATTCTAGAAGAAAGTGCTCTGATTGAAATAAAAAACCAATGGAATCAAAGAAACTCTTGAGGCTGAGGCACGCTCCATTACGAAATCAAATTATGGCAATCAAGAAATTGCATAGAAAGATGATACATAACTTTAGAAGCTTATCAAATATGAGTTTTAAGGAAAAGAGGTAAAACTAGCTGATGTTTCAGCGGAAAAGAGTGATATAATGAATCAATAGGTACTTATTATGTATATATATATTTTAATGTCAAAGTAAATTTTGTTGAACAGAAAACAGATGGCCAGTTGTAGTCAAAGAATCGGCAAGGATATCACAGCACTATTCAGAACTACAGCTAAAATTCAATTCAATGATGTGAGCAAAAAGTTAAAAAAAAAAAAAACTGCAACTTCCCAGCAGCTGAAGCCTAGGCAGTTTGACAAGTGCATATAAGTTGACAAGGTTTCTGGCAGCAGAGGATCAGAAGTTCAGAACTTAAGGGGAAAAGATGATACTATATATATTATTAAGAAGAAGTGAATTGTCCTGTGAACATCAATAATAGGTAGTAGGAATAATATGGTTTTATTTAGACAGCAATGATCGCCTCAGGCAATATCTTGCACGATTTACATGAAGCACACAACTGAATACTTTTCTAAGCTTCTTTTGTCGTCAGGAAACAATGCCAATTTGATTGGCCTGATTACATATTAAGAAAACGAAAAATCATTCAATCAAAATCGGCAGGATTAGTCAAAAATTCATTTGCCAAACACCACTGTGCTACTGTAGCTACGGATAGCCAGAAAGGGCATGGTTATAGGTTTGCCAAAGAAAAAAGAAATAACAAATGTTGCGTATTGTCACACCTGTCCTATCCACCTGGGCCAATGGTCCACTCATCCTGATCCACGTGGCATTCCTGCCGAGGTAGCACACATTGCCGAAGTGGGTTTTATCCGAAGTGCTTCAAGCCGAGGTCCATCCGCCGAGACTCCTTGATCCGATGTACGCTAGTCTGCCGAAGTCCAACTACCGAGGCCCATGACCCGAAGCCTGGAACCTGTTGAATGTAGCTGAGGTCCTCAAGTGGAAGTATTTGTCAAATGGTCGAAACCCCAAAACTGAGGCACGAGCCTCTTAACCACAAGGAGCTTCCTCCACAATCACGTCTCCCAAGAGATCGCCTGCTCAGAGATCTTATTCGAATGATTGATGGAACGTTTGTCACAAGCATAAATATCAAGTCTTGTCACTAGTATGAAGGACCTGCGCAAACAATAAATGTGCCGTAAGCCTGCAAGTCAAGCCCCATACCTAAGAAAAGACGTTTGAACTAAAGAGATGAGACCACGTGCCACTTCATCCAAGGGCTCCCATTTCATATGTATTACTATAAATACTTCCATTGTGTAATGTCAAAGGCTAATGCAAGAATCAATACTAAAGACTACATTTACTCAACTCTCTCTCATTTTACTTGTAATACACAAATCGAGTTTATACACTTTTACATATACATTTACGAGCACCGGTTGGTAATTATTGTACAATCGGATTATGAACAACTCGTCGGATTCCGAACGTCAACGTCCCGCGTCGTTGGGCTACTCCCACGCCCCTTTGAACCGCTCGTTTTAGACCGTCCACGTGTCTTAACGTGTTGGACATTCGCCCACGCAAGCGCGGGTGGGACTGACATCTGTTGGCGCACTTTTGGGGTCAACAGATTAGCGCAGTCTGTGGGAAATCATACCATAACCACGAGCAACCTTGTGGTAGAAGCTTACTGAAAAATATTTGGGCAACCCCCTTTGAAAAAGGATTTGTTTTTAAAAAAGAACAGGAGGAACCCCTATCACTTAAAGAAATCTAAATTTGATAAAAGAAAAATGAGTTCTAACGAAGACACTCCCCCAAGGAGGGTAAGAGAAAGCACGAATGTGCCTCCCCAGCTTACTGCCCCAGCAGCTCGGCCGAGGCTCCACCACCACCAAAGGAGAGGTGGGATGCGTGCGACAGCACGACTATTAAGAGAAATGGCTACCATGGCAGCCAACATGAGGGATATAGCCAACCAAAACTTGGCCATGAGCTCATGGCCCAAATGCAAGGTCAGGGAGGCTTCTCCATTCTTCCATATGCTCCCCACAGGCACTATCAGCAAGAGGACGAGGTCTAGAGTCATAGGGCTGCCTTGCCAGACTATGGCCGAGGTGAAAGCCCATTCGAGAGGGAAGTGGGAGTCGACATTTCCTCCAACTATGCATCTGGCCGACCCACCGAGGTCCAAATGAGCCATGATAACTTTCCACCTCCATATGAGCAAGACCCAAGACATAGGAGAGCAGGAAGTGTCTTTGACAGAATCAACTCTGCCGAACCGAGGCTCAGTCAATAGCAGGCTCAGCAGCCTCGGACGAGGCCACAGCCTCCACCTCCGATGCCCCAGCAGCTGGAGAGAAGGCATGAAAATGCCCCTCGCGCTATCCCGCCTAGAAGTAGGCCACAGTGGAGGGAGGAAGAGGCTAGGAACCGGCCCAGACCCTCTCACCAACAACCAAGGTACGAGGCAAATGACTATGATTCTGATGAGCAGCAGAGGTCCTGTGCCTTGGACGATGATCATGAGAACCTGCCATTCTTAAGAAAATTAAGAAATGCCCAGGTCCCGAGCCACTATGTCATGCCAAAAATACCAAAGTATGATGGAAGAGGTGACTCAGAAAAGTACCTCAATGCTTACAAAACTCACATGAGTCTGAGGGGCGCCACCCCAGCCGTGAAGTGCAGAGCATTCCATTTAACCCTCAGTGGAGCGGCTGAAATCTGGTATAGTAGGCTACCACCTGGGAGCATCCGAAGCTGGACCGAGTTCAAGACTACCTTCTTGAAGAGGTTCGCAGTGAGCGAGGAAGGAGAGGCCCCCATCAAGCGTCTCCAAGACATGAGACAGACACATGGCGAGTCCCTAAAAAGCTTCCTATCCCGCTTCACCGACGAGATGACCTAATGCGTACAAGTCACCGACAAAGAAGCACTATCTGCATTGAGAGGAGGCTTGAACATGAACACCCTATTCTGGAGGGATGTGCAGAATCAAGACCCCACCACCTATGACGCCCTACTAGAGATGATGAGAAGGGAGATAATCAATAAAGAATTGATTGAGCATAGGAACAGGGCAAGTAGAGACCTCCCACCTCCTCAAAGACAGCGAGGTAGGGGTCCAACCTCCCGCCTCATGGACTACCAGATGAACCAAGTCGGAAATGAGAACTCCGGCCAAGCTCTGGCCACCACAACTCTGAACGCGGTCCCTACCTTGGCATATGAGGATGTCAACCCAACTGCTGACCCACATCAAATGAAGGCCCAGCAGGGACCCCGTAGAGGGAGAGGCCGAGGTTTTGCACCTAGAAATAGGTCCAATCCGAACCTCTCAGGATACTGTTTGTACCACAGGTCCTACGGGCACAATACCGCGGATTGCAGAGACTATGCACACCGCTCCCGGCAGGAACCCGCCAGAGAAAGACATGACTCGCCCTAGGCGAACAGGCCCCCGCCCNTCTGGTATAGTAGGCTACCACCTGGGAGCATCCGAAGCTGGCCCGAGTTCAAGACTACCTTCTTGAAGAGGTTCGCAGTGAGCGAGGAAGGAGAGGCCCCCATCAAGCGTCTCCAAGACATGAGACAAACACATGGCGAGTCCCTAAAAAGCTTCCTATCCCGCTTCACCGACGAGATGACCTACTGCGTACAAGTCACCGACAAAGAAGCACTATCTGCATTGAGAGGAGGCTTGAACATGAACACCCTATTCTGGAGGGATGTGCAGAATCAAGACCCCACCACCTATGACGCCCTACTAGAGATGATGAGAAGGGAGATAATCAATAAAGAATTGATTGAGCATAGGAACAGGGCAAGTAGAGGCCTCCCACCTCCTCAAAGACAGCGAGGTAGGGGTCCAACCTCCCGCCTCATGGACTACCAGATGAACCAAGTCGGAAATGAGAACTCCGGCCAAGCTCTGGCCACCACAACTCTGAACGCGGTCCCTACCTTGGCATATGAGGATGTCAACCCAACTGCTGACCCACATTAGATGGAGGCCCAGCAGGGACCCCGTAGAGGGAGAGGCCGAGGTTTTGCACCTAGAAATAGGTCCAATCCGAACCTCTCAGGATACTGTTTGTACCACAGGTCCTACGGGCACAATACCGCTTGAGAGAGTGCTATCTAAGCTCCATTAAGAAGGTAGAGCCCCGGGACGTCCACGTGATCATGGCTGATATGGTCGTGGCGGATGTCCCAGGTGACGCTCCCACTGATCAGGAAGATGTTGATATGATTGACGCACCGCTTAATCAGGAGGTGCTGATCGTTAATGAGATCGACCCCTGCATAATGGAACATGAGTCTCAAGCATTCCCTGTAGAGGAACTTGAGAGCTTCCCAGCCGACCCCCGAGATCCGTCCAAGGTGTTGAAAGTAAGCAGAGGCCTATCCAATATTTTGAGAGAAAAGATTAAGGATTTCCTAGGCAAGAACCTTGACGTCTTTGCTTGGAGGCATGAGGACATGGTAGGCATAGAT
>NW_019267745.1:86234-107590 GCF_002742605.1 Olea europaea var. sylvestris
AACCAGATCCCCATGCACCCGGCTGATGAGGAGCACACCTCTTTCATCATGGATCGAGGCCTCTATTGCTATAGAATGATGCCTTTCGGGTTGAAGAATGCCGGAGCAACTTACCAAAGACTCGTGAACAAAATGTTTACCGACCTCATTGGCAAGACAATGGAGGTCTACGTGGATGACATGCTGGTGAAGAGTTTAGAAGCAGAGAACCACATAGCGCATCTCAACAACACCTTCCAAATCCTGAGAAGGTACAGGATGAGGCTCAACCCCTTGAAATGTGCCTTTGGGGTGGCTTCCGGCAAGTTCTTGGGGTACATGGTCAACCAGCGAGGAATTGAAGCAAATCCCGAGAAGATTGAGGCTCTGTGCCAGATGAAGTCCCCTCAAAAGCCAAAGGAGGTGCAAAGCTTAACTAGACGAGTGGCAGCACTTAGTCGCTTCGTCTCCAAAGCAACTGACAAGTGCCTCCCATTTTTCAAAGTGCTCAAGGCTAGGAAGAAATTCCAATGGACTGAGAAATGTGAAGAGGCCTTCTAAGGACTGAAAAGGCATTTGGGGTAGGCCCCCCTCCTCTCCAAGCCGAAGCATGGTGACATCTTGCAACTATATCTTGCCGTCTCCAATGACGCCATCAGTTCGGTTCTGATTCGAGAAGAAGGGTCCACCAAACTTTCCGTCTACTATACGAGTAAAGCGCTCCTATCGCCTGAGACCCGATACCCCGATATGGAGAAGCTTGCTTTGGCCTTAATCACAGCCTCTAGGAAATTGAGACCTTACTTCCAAGCTCATACCATCCATGTACTTACAAATTTTCCCCTGAGCCTAGTACTCCAAAAGCCCGATGCCTCGGGAAGATTGTTGAAATGGGCAATGGAACTAAGTGAATTTGACCTTATGTTCAAAGCTAGGGCAGTCATCAAAGGACAAGCCTTAGCTAACTTTGTTGCTGAATTCGCCAACCTACCCGAGGTGGATGAAATCATGGAATCCGTCGAACCCCCCACGTGGAGCCTCTTCGTCGATGGCTCAGCTGGGGAAGTCGGCTCAGATGTCGGGGTTGTCCTCATCAGTCCTGAGGGTCACAAACTCACCTCGACCGTGAGATTCGGATTCAAAGCCACCAACAATGTTGCAGAGTATGAAGCACTCCTTGCAGGCCTCAGACTGATCAAGGAAATGCAAGTAAAGAAGCTACTCGTCAGTAGTGACTCCCAGCTGGTTGTTAGCCAAGTCAATGGTAACTTCTCAGCCAAAGACAAAACGATGGCCTCCTATCTGAAAATGGTGATGAACCTCATCCCATCCTTTGAAAAGTTCGAGTTAACACAGATTCCCCGCATCGAAAATGCTCATGCAGATGCACTCTCGAAGCTGGCTAGTAGCAAAGACTCAGAGCTACTCACTGTAGTGCCTATCGAGCACCTCCTCCTGCCTTCTACCGAGGCCCCTATTGTCATGTGGGTTGGTGGAACTCCCACCTGAATGCAACCAATCATAGCATATCTGAAAGACCAGGTGCTGCCCACCAACAAGAATGAGGCTTATAAGCTGAGAAGGAGGTCAGCCCACTTCCTCTTCATTGATGACATTCTCTACAAGAGAAGCTTCTCCTCTCCACTCTTACGATGCGTCGGAGGAGAAGAGGCTACCTACATATTAAGAGAAGTCTACGAGGGAGTGTGCGGCAACCACTCTGGAGGCCTATCTCTGGCACAAAAAATACTGAGGCAAGGGTACTACTGGCCTACCCTGAAACGGGATGCCCTCGAATTCGTGCGAAAATGTGATAAATGCCAATGATTCTCTCCCGTACAAAGACGACCATCACAGGATTTGACTGCAGTCTCCATCCCCTGGCCTTTCTCAAAATGGGGTGTGGACCTCATAGGCCCTCTACCTAAGGGTAGAGGAGGTGCAAGTTTTGCAATAGTGGCCATTGATTACTTCACAAAGTGGGTCGAAGCTAAACTACTGGCAAAAATCACAGAAGCAAACACCTCCAAGTTCCTATGGAAGAATATTATTTGTCGGTTCGAAATTCCCTACTCGATCGTCTCAGACAATGACAGACAATTCGATAACAAGAAGATTAGAGAACTGTGTGAAGAGCTCGGCATAAAGAAGCATTTCTCTACACCTCACCACCCACAAGCTAATGGCCAAGTTGAAGTCGTAAATAAGACAATCAAGCACGTCCTGAAAAGGAAGCTTGATGTATCCAAGGGAGCTTGGGTTGATGAGCTGCCCCAAGTACTTTGGGCAATCTGAACCACTACCAGGACTCCAACTAGGGAGACCCCTTTTCTCATGGCATATGGGACTGAGGCGATGAGCCCCGTGGAGATCGGATTTCCATCTCCACGACGTCTGCACTTCAGTGAAGTGACCAACGACGAACTCCGGAGGCTCGACCTCGATTTCATTGAGGAGAGAAGGGATGACTCCCAGCTGAAACTAGACACCTATCAAAGAAAAATGACAAGGTACTTCAACTCCAAAGTCAAGAAGAAGTCGTTCCGAATCAATGATCTTGTGCTCAGGAGGGTCTTCCTATCTTTAAAAGAACCTGGTTCCGATTCCCTAGGCCCGAATTGGGAAGGTCCATACAAAATCAAAGAAGAAATCCGACCTGGAACCTACTGGATTGAAGACATGGACGGCAAGGCGCAACCCCGTCCATGGAACATTGAACACCTCAGAATCTATTATCAATGAATTGTACCATGCTGGATGGCTTTCCCTAGCCTTTGTAATATTTCTACGGCTCAATAAAATGCATTGATTAAATCCATGGGTCGTACTGCGTCATCACCTCGGAGGAGAGGCTCGGGACCCACCTCTGGGCCACCTCGCTTGAACTTCGAGGCGCTAGCACATGCCTCCTTTTGGCCTTGCTGAACGCCAAGGGGAGAAACTCCAACATGGCTGCACCATCCACCATGTCTGGGATGCATTGTCACCTCGGAGGAGAGGCTCGGGACCCACCTCTAGACCACCTCGCTTGAACTTCGAGGCGCTAGCACATGCCTCCCTTTGGCCTTGTTGAACGCCAAGGGGAGAAGCCCCAACATGGCTGCACCATCCACCATGTCTGGGATGCGTCGTCACCTCGGAGGAGAGGTTTGGGACCTACCTCTGGGTCACCTCGCTTGAACTCCGAGGCGATTGCACATGCCTCTCTTTGGCCTTGCTGAATGTCGAGGAGAGAAGCCACAACCGCTACAATCCGAGGCTCACACAATTCATCTCCTTAAGTCATGTTAATTTGCTTAAGTCCGAGTCCGAGGCTCACACAGTTCATCTCCTAAAGTCATGTTAATTTGCTTAAATTCGAGGTTCGCACAGTTTAGTCACTCAAGTTATGTTCGCTTATTTCAGTCCGACGCTCACAAAGTTGATTGATTGGAGCCAAGGTACCAAGCTAAAGTTATTTAGTTCATGCTTCTATCAAGTTCCAGTTCATTTGTTTAACGAGGTATAAAAACTTGGACAAAGAACAACAATGAAAGAAGAAAGACATTATATTGATATTTCAAAGAAGATTACAAAGGAGGGCCTCTGACCATTACATCCAAAATACTGAAAAGTAAAACCTAGTCTATGCCTGGCTAGATGACGGAGGCGCCTCAGCACTTGGGGCTTCGACAACTTGGGCATCAGTAGTTGCTTCCTCTACCTTAGCACTTGGGGCATCGGCATCAACTTCTTCATCACCCTGGACCTCCTCAGCTGGGGTCTGAGGTACCTCATCTACAAATTCGGACCTAAGTTGAGCCAGGTCCAAATTGGGATACAGCTCCTCTGCCCGCTCCAGCACTTCGGCATAGGCGAAGTTCCTCCAGTACGAACTGAAGCTCTTGTACTCCTCTGTAGTGTGGAAATTGGCGATGTATTCCTTCACTGCCTCCTCCCTTGCAGTTCGGGCCTCTTCTCTTGCAACAGAGGCATCATTCATGTACCACTTCGCCTGGCCTTCGAGAAACTGATAAGTATCTTGAGCACCGGCCAAGGAGAGATTCGCCTTCTCAAGGGCCTCAGCAATCACCTTTTGGTGCTCATTGGAGACCTCCAGCTTCTTTGTCAAGGAGGCCACCTCGCACTGTGACTCATACACTTCCTTCTTTAAGGCCTCAATCTAGGCCAGAGCAGACTCAAGCTTCGCCGCCTCTTCAACTCTCTGGGCCTTGGCTTCTTCGGCCTCGGCCGTAGCAGCTTTCACCTCCTTTGCGAGGGAGGCAATCTTACCCTCCGAGGCCTGGGTCCTTGTCTGAAATTCGCTCAAGGCCTCCCTGCATTCGAGCGCGAGGCCAAAGGTCCGGACGCTCTGGCTCACCATTGCCTTTGTCAAGTCGGTGGCGTTGCAAGAGGAGGCATGCAGTTGCCACCTCTCCGTCCAGAACTTGTAAAAGCTCTCGGTGGCACTTCTGATTTCTTCAGGGAGAGCCTCCACCAAGGCTGGGGCCAGTGCTTCCTCCCTCCCAACTAGGAAGCTCGGAGACTTCCCCTTCTCCCGCATCGGCTTCTCCTTTACTGCCTCCTCCTTGGCAGCTTCTACAGCTTGCCTTGCGGCCTCTGTTCTAGCCTCTTCAGCCTCTACCTCTCTAACCATCTCCATTTTTATGGCTTTGGAGGCTGCAGCAAGAAGCTTCGGCTCGCCAGTCTGTTCGGCCCTATGGGACACTGAGGTCCCAAACTTTCCAGCTGAGCTGGAGATGTGCACCAGCTTCCTCTTCTTAGTCTCCTCAGGAACTTTCTCCTTGCCCCGAGGGTCCTTCGGCTTCTCTGGCCTCTAAGGAGTTGCCTCCTTCGAAGCCCTGGGAGTACAGTCCTTGGACAGGCGCTCAACCCTGCCTCGGACTTCCTTTGCCCCGCTGGACCCAGGCTTCAGGGGCCTTGCCTTCACAGTAAACGTGGCCTTCAAGATAGAGGTCATGTCTAAAGCTGGGTACTCTCTCTTCTTGAATTTATCTGCATAATAGGTCAGATCAGCATCAGTATAAAAACAAGGGATAGGAAAATTTAGGTGTTGGGGCTTCGTACCTCTGGATGCCATCAGTTCGAAGTTCAGAAAGTATCTGCTCCTATCAATCAGGTGATCGAAGTGGCGAAGCTTCAGAGGCCTCTTGTAAATGTCCTCTATCACCTCGAATTCCTCCCTGCTGAGCTCGAACCTCGTACTACTATCTGCAAAGGAACCCCCAACAGTTAGACGAATTCATATTCTGACTTCGAAAGACAAGCAGAGTTTGAGAGACTCACGAGCTTTGTAGTACTGGGTCGGCACTGTGCATGACAGGGCTTTGTCCCCTCTACTGCCTGCCATTTACCTCGCACCCAGAACCAGGACTCCTTCCACCCCTTGATAGAAGAAGGAAGTCCCACCACAAAGGGTGCGTGAGCCCCTCAAGGCGTGAGGTAGTACCACACCCTTGACTCCTTTCCAATTACCCGGGGCTGGAACAAGGTCATGAACACATGAAAAGGCATGTCCTCCCCGAGTGACACTTCCTTCCACAAGAAGTACGAGCCGACCAGCTGGCTCCACCCATTCGGCAGAACCTGGGTCGGCGACAGCATGAAGTTCCTAAGCACCGCCCTAAAGAAGGGGTGCAGAGGAAGACGCATACCTGTCTTGAACAGGTATTCACTGACGGCCACACAGCTGGGCCTCGGATAGCAGGCCCGCTCGTTCGGCTCGGGGACTAACATTTCTATGTAGTGGGGTACACTGTACCTCTCCCTAAGTTCCCCCAACATCTTTCACGTCATATTCGAAGGCACCCTAGAAGCCCCCCACTCCTGGGTATAATCTACAGGCTCCTCGGCCATGGCATACCTATCCACCTCGGACATCCCCCCGTGACCGACCCCATAGTTTAAAGACGCCACTGTAACAAGTTCCCTACCCGAAGTGGACTCCATTTTCTCAGTAAAAGACAATAAGAAGGGTTTTTGTGCCAACAATACCTAAGGGAATTCGACACAAACGGAGACTGGCCGAAATTTAATATTACAGTCAACCTCGACGCCGGAAAATTTGGAGATTTGAGAGAGTTTCAGAGTGCAAAGTGTTCAAAAATCTTGAAAATTGGGATTTTCTTGCCTTTTATAAAGGTCCAAGACGAACCCCAGCCGTCAGATCAAATCTCAGTCAATCCGAGCCCTCCATTTCAAATCCAATCCGAGGCGTTTAATTCAAATGGTTTTTAAATCCTACGCTTCAGATTTATGCGTGCCTCCCACGCACCTCTCCAACGCGTCTGCTTCTAGAAGTGCCAGCTGCCCTCATAATTGCATTTTTAATTCGACGGCAGCAGCGTCCTAGAAGTCGTAATGGTTCAGCCACTTTTCCTCGAAAACAAGCACAAAACATCAAATCATTGGCACAGCAGCCAAGGAACAATCATTACCATTGGACCTCGGCTTCCTCTTCGCCATTCAGCAATCAAAGCCTCGCAGGTTCGGTTCCTCAGCCACCTCGGCTTCCTCTTCGCCATTCAGCAATCAAACCTTGCAGGTTCGGTTCCTCAGCCACCTCGGCTTCCTCTTCGCCATTCAGCAATCAAAGCCTCGCAGGTTCGACTCATCTTCAGAGTTCAAACACCTTGCCTACTTCATCGCTCACCCACAGCAACACTTCTCAAACTCCAACCATGATATAAATATCTACACTTGGACTTGGGAGACTATTATTTGGGGTTCAAAAATTCTTTCAACTTTTACTCCATTAAAGTCTACGCATTACATTAATGATTATACTTGGACTTGGGGGACTATTGTTGCGTGTTGTCACACCTGTCCTACCCACCTGGGCCAATGGTCCACTCATCCTGATCCACGTGACATTCCTGTCGAGGTAGCACACATTGCCGAGGTGGGTTATATCCGAAGTGCTTCAAGCCGAGGTCCATCTGCCGAGGCTCCTCGATCCGATGTACGCGAGTCTGCTGAAATCCAACTACCGAGGCCCATGGCCCGAAGCATGGAACCTGTTGAATGTAGCTGAGGTCCTCAAGTGGAAGTATTTCCACTTCATCCAAGGGCTCCCATTTCATATATATTACTATAAATACTTCCATTGTGTAATGTCAAAGGCTAATGCAAAAATCAATACTAAAGACTACATTTATTCAACTCTCTCTCATTTTACTTGCAATACACAAATCGAGTTTATACACTTTTACATATACATTTACGAGCACCGGTTGATAATTATTGTACAATCGGATTACGAACAACCCGTCGGATTTCGAACTTCAACGTCCCGCGTCGTTGGGCTACTCCCACGCCCCTTTGAACCGCTCGTTTTAGACCGTCCACATGTCTTAGCGTGTTGACATTCGTCCACGCAAGTACGGGTGGGACCGGCATCTGTTGGCGTATTTTTTGGGGTCAACAACAAATATGAGGGAACTAACTGAAGAAATTGAAACCACAGGAAATTACAGAGCACTACATAACCAGATTTACATATATCGTTATAACAGAAAATTGGGAACCCACAATTCAATCCATAACAATTGACGACTCCACTGTATGCCTATTCATGAAGATACAAACATATAATATTACACCCATAATATTTGATGATGCTGCCTCTTTCAACAATTCAGTAACAAAATATAAATAAATAAATAGCATCAAAATTCCCAAAAATCGTCGTTTACCTTCATAGGAATAACAGTTAACAAAAGCATCCAAATTCCCCAAAATCCTCCATGCTTTACCCACCGCATCATCAAAAACCGCCTCTCTATCACCTTCCATATCTAAACCCACAACCTCCACCGTTACGAAGCCGTCCAGAGATCTCTTTATCTTCTCCGTTTCACTCCTCAATGGCCCCTCATTCCCCATCAATACCAACCTAAAATTACAGACACATAAACATTAATAATCACACCAAATATTATGCCTTTTAATTGTATGTATATAAAGCGAGAATTACAAGAAGAATTTACCGGCAACCACGCTGAGCTAAATGGCGTGCAATGTTGAGCGAAATTTTGTCGCCACTGGAGGTCAGCAACACCTTCTTTCCAGGAGTCGTCATGCTCCAGAATCGACTCTGAATCGAATCAAGCTATGGCCAAATACGAAAAAGAGATGTGAATGAATTAATGAAATCGGTGAACCCACTTGCATCAGTGCATGTAAGGTCACTTAAAATTATTATTTAGAATAATTTTAGTTTAGTAGTTGACTCGTGGGTCAATCTTTCTAGTTTAGTCTATATTCTATGCCGCCTAATTTGTCCAAATGGTCATTGGACTTTGTAAAAAAATTTTAAGGAGTTATTGAACTTTAAAAATCACTTAAATGATCACTGAACTTTGTAAAAGATTTCTACGAGATCAAATAAACTTTAAAAATGACCTAAATGGTCACTGAACTTTACAAAATATTTTTCAGGAGTCACATTCAGTGAGAAACTTTTTGCAAAATTTAGTGGCCGTTTAAGTGATTTTTAAAGTTCAGTGACCCTGTAAAAACCTTTTGCAAAGATCAATGACCATTTAAATGATTTTTAAAATTCAGTTACCTCTTGAAAACTTTTTATAAAGTTTAGTGACCATTTGGACAATTCACTTGCCTAAAGCATATATGTAAATTGATATTTTAAAATATATTTGCATCCTCATTTACATTTTGATGGATTTAAATTCAAATTTTACTATCATAAAAATATATAAATCTACTAATGTAAAAAATATGTACATTTTCTATTGAAAAATATAATTTGTATTTTCTTTATATTTCTAAATTTGAGAGGTTTTCGACCACTTCAAAAATTTAAATCATAATTTAGATCAATTATTTTTAAAATTCAGTTACCTCTTGAAAACTTTTTATAAAGTTTAGTGACCATTTGGACAATTCACTTGCCTAAAGCATATATGTAAATTGATATTTTAAAATATATTTGCATCCTCATTTACATTTTGATGGATTTAAATTCAAATTTTACTCTCATAAAAATATATAAATCTACTAATGTAAAAAATATGTACATTTTCTATTGAAAAATATAATTTGTATTTTCTTTATATTTCTAAATTTGAGAGGTTTTCGACCACTTCAAAAATTTAAATCATAATTTAGATTTATTTTACTACGATTAAATATACTCTTAGAAGGTGCCAATCCAATTGGCAGTTTGTTTTTGAAATTGTACATATAAGCCCTCTCTTGGTCCAGCATGACTCTTGGGTCGTCATGAGTTGAAGTGTAAGAATTTAAATAATAATAGCTGAATATTTTTTCTGCATCTCTGTCTCATTCTGTTATCATTCCAAACCCTACGACTCTGACAACTAGCTTTAACTTTGTTTGCATCACTTTCTACATTCCACAAATATAGACTTAGCCTCTTAGCCTCAGTAACTCACATTAAGCCCCTGTTTGGCCCCCATTTTTGATAATGAAAATGGGAGGAATAGTGTTTTGTTGAAAAAATGAGTGGTTGAAAAAGAAGAAATTTTTTTCGATTTACGTGTAATATTATTTTATAGAAAATTGTGTGATTGAAAATAGGAAAAAGGAAAATAGAATATAATGGAATGTAATTTAATGGGGATCAAACAGGGGCTAAATTACATTTTCAATTAATTTTCAACCCACTTTTTTGACTCAAGTGGGAGCCACCTCTGTAAACTCATTTATCACTCTGCAGAATTCCCATTTTTCGAAGTGATCATTTGGGCCAAAAGGATAGAACTCTCCCCACATTTGTCATTTGATGTTGTTTGTCTTGAATGGAAAATTCAAGTCCATAATTGCGACCACCGGTAGTATTTGGGAGGACAAAGTGGTAATTTTGTGTTGCACAAATTTACGTGCTATAAGATTGATGTCTGAATTGTCTGGTGGTGGGGCTCACATTTCACATTGAAATTTGCAAATAATGTAATGTAATGTGAGAGAATGGGCTCAAAAAGGGGCTTACTTTTCCTTTTTATTTTTCCTAACATTTAGGTCACATTCCTTGTTAAGAATGTAATTACTGTCTTCATTTTTTAATATATCCATATTCAATGTGTCTTGTAATCAATAAATATTAATTATTATTTAATATAGAGGTATATGTTAACCTAAAAAATTCGCTTTGTGAATCTTACTAGATTATCAGCAAAGCATGTAGAAATTTGCAAGGGTAAATCATAAAATAATTGTGAACTATTCCTTTATTCAGGTTGGCTATAGACCGTCAAGATGTATATAAAGCATGGCGCTTGCAACTGAATAAGTTATTAATAGCCAATAGAAAGCTGCCATATGCATTTTCTTCTAAAATGACCAAATTACCCCAAAACTTGGAGGGGAATTTATAAATGCTCCATTATTTTGAAGAGAAATGCATTTAATTCAAATATCTTCTTCTCAAATAGTCATTTAATCTCTAACTCCAGTTTTAGCATCAAAATTAGAGAGATTTGGAGTTGAAAGTCCTAACTTGGTTGGAGGATTTGTTGATCCAATTTCTATCGTAAACAAATTGACATCGTTTGTAGAAATTTGGACAAAGTAAACTGCGAAATTTTCTGTAGTGGTTAAGAAATCCTTGAGATCTATAAGATTAAGTCAAATGGCAATAAATTAAGAAAGGATGGGAGCATTAGAGATTGAAACGGAGGAATCTAGCAATGATTCAACCAATAATGATATCAAATTCATGAAAACAACCTGTATATGTCACATGCTTTAACCCAACTATAAGGGCAAGTTGACCTAAAAAGCTCAAGCCGTGGTTAAGTCAAAATTATGTTTTCTTGGGTTTTTCGAGTTAAGATTAGTCTAATACATTTTGACATCTTTTATCATTCATATCCCTAACAAACTTTTATTCTTCAATTTTAATTTGGGTGAAATAAATTTGGTTTTACAATTTATTTACAAATAATTTTAAGACTAAGAGCTTGCTTGAGCCAAATTTTTAGTCCAAAATGCATTTGAAATAGTATTTTGATAGAAAATGTGTAGTTAAAAATAAGAAAATTTTTTGAGTTTAATAATATCAAAGAAAATAAAATGAATTGGAACAAGTCATTATGTTAACAAATTCTCAATACATATTGATAACTAGTATTGACATATAGTTAAAATTTATTATTTGTTTAGTGGGGATTAGAATAAGAATTTTAGTTGTTGAAATATATAGTTGAAAAGTTATGATTCCTATGAATTGTGTGATTAAAATGAATTGTCGACTTGACTTAAATTAAAATTTAGATTTTAATTCCTACCAAACAAGAGCTTAATGTTGTCAATAGAATTCAGCTAGTAAATTTTAAATTCTTTGAACCTAAAATTTCTTATTTAATAGATATAAGAGTATTTTTAAGTGACTATTTAAATACAAAATGCTCTTTATTTTGCAAAGTCAATGCTTCAAATGAGCTTCAAGAGACTTTCAATTTTTTTTCTTTTTGAAATAGAGAGTGGTTTCTATCTTTATGTTCAATGATTGAATTTAGTAAATCACATATTTCAATCCTCTAATTTTTAAACTATTCAAATCACATTAAAATTGATTGATCAATTATTATAAATATTTCTCGAGAGAAATAAAACAAAAAGCAAAAATAGAAAGAAAGTTTGTCTCTCGGACATTCTCTAATACGGACCAATTATATAACATTATGTAGCCCCTAGGGCACATCTCAAGTGGTAAAAGGGGAGGGTGGAGAAATCTAGCTTTGTTTGAGGCTGCTGGGTCAAGAGTTCGAATCCTGAAATATGGATTTGGCTTTTGGGTAAGTGCAAGTGTACAAGCAGCCTTCCACTCTATATCCTTGGAGGCATAATCTGCGATTTACCTCCCTCACGATGCTTTAGGGTAGGGGCGGTGGGGGATCCTTAAGGTTGGGGTTTAACCTTTTTTTTAATTATAAAACATTATGTAGCAAATGTACTATCGCTCCACGTGCCGTGTTGTTTGCTGTTTGAAAAGACAACAAATAATTCTACATGTATATTATGGTATCCATAAGGATGCCCATAATGTAGATGTAGAATTCCATGATTGGAGAGTTGAAAAAACTTTTTTTCAACTCTCCAATAACGTTACGTCACTTGTACATTATGAAAACCCTTATGGAAACTGTAGTGTACATGTAGTATAATCCAAAGAAAGCATTAAATGCATTGTGGGTGCCATTTAACTCAAGTCCTTAATTTTTAATTTAGTGCAATTAGACCATTCAATTTTGATTTGCTTGTAAATCGATTTACTCATCTTTCATGCAATGAAGCCATTCAACTTTGATTTGCTTGTAAATTGATCGTTTTGCCTATTATTTCATCAATTTAATAAACTTAATTTGTTAACTTGGACGTTGAAATTAATAGATGTGACTGTATGTTCACACCAACAATAACATTTATTATTTTAAAAACGGCTTTTTTTTTTTTTTTTTTTTTTTCTTTCAAGTATGAAATAAAAATGGAATTTTATGCACCTACTATACAGCGCTTGTTTGATTCCCATTATTTTAAAAATATTTCTCTCTTTTTTTCATCATATATTTTTCAATAAAATAATATTATATACAAATTTAAATATTTTCCTTATTTTTTAACGACACATTCTCAATCGATCTACTATTACAAAGTGCATTTTTAGTCTTTTAATGGGCTCAAACAAGCTCTCAATGTACTACGTTTGTTGAATTGACTGTAATGGATGAAATTATTAAATTTACAAGCAAATTGAAGTTAGGTGATATGCTTGTACAAAATACATATAGAAGATAAGTGACAAGGTCTACAAGAAAATAAAAGTTAGACAATCCAATTGTACTAAATTAAAGATGAGTGATCTAGATGCAACTTAATTCAAAGTTAAGTAACCTTGCATGCATTTAACCCAAAAAGAAATAAAGATGTGTCAACAACTAAACTTGATTTGTGCTGGGATGGTAGAGCGAGCCATTACGCTAGTTTAATTGTGCCAGACATTGGGTCCACCAAGCCGGCCTAATCAATTTGAGTGAATGATAATGACAAATCAAGACAGTTAGATCGTCTATCGAATATTAATCAAAGGACACAGCATTTTCCTATAGGGATTTTATCGATCCCTCACTATAGAGGCGTCCGCACATAGAAAACAAAATTATGTTAGGGCCCGCTCATGTATATTGTCTGGCAGGAGTCTGTACCCGCTGCACTGTCCTAAATCATATGCTTGATATAGTTAAAAAATTATTTTTTTAGTAGAATTTAATAAAAGTTATGAAATGTATAATTGAAAAACTGACAAAAATTATGAGATCTAGGTTGAAAATAAGTTTGACAAAAAATAAATTTTAGAAAATAAGTGCCGAGAACTAAATAACATCTAAGTAGAATTTTACTATAAAAAATACTTCACCTCTGGGGGATGATAATTTACTCTCCTTTCGTCGTGCATTAATATGAGTTATGACTAGAAAATATTTAACTGCTCTATGCTTTAAATTTTTTGAGTGCCAATTTCAAACTTGATATTTACATAGAAGCTATTATTCATCCCAAAAGGTTAACATATTAATTGGAGTGTTTCATTCATAACTTTCTAAAGAATGTCTATTGAATGAAGTACCACATTATCCCAACCTTTCAAATTGCTGTGAGGTCCGTCACATGTAGGGTGTACAATATAATTTTTGTTACAATTGTTATCAAATATTCAGGGAAGATAAAACTAATTTTGGTTCTTCTACCAAGTGAAAATTATGGGCCACCATAAATGATGAGAAGTTTGACAAAAAAATGAAGTAAAATTCAAATTGTGTTCTTCCAACCAATGAAGAAGTTTGACAAGGAATAGAGTAAAATACAAATATATATATTTTTTTCATCCAATATTTTCCTATAAATAGGGTGAGAGCTTGTCATACTTGAGAGGCAATTTTGATAGCCTCTACTAGAGAGATTAGAGAGAAAATTGTGAGAACTCTACGTTGTGTAGAAAGAAAAATAGAGAGAGCGAGTGCCTCTATTTAGCCAAGAAACTATTTCTTTTCTTGATGTTATTGTGAGTTTTGTAATCCCATTATTTGTGATATAGTGCAAGTTGAAGTGGACTACGGTCTTGTATTTTTCTTTTGCATTAAAAGATTTTTACATGTTATAATCGGCGTTCTGATTATCAATTTATTTTCATATATTTGGTTTTGTCAATATCCCATTTTGCCACGCTAAAGAGGGAAAAATTGTTCTGCTGTGTAGTACTGGTAGACGATTTTCTTTTTCCCCACCAAATGGTATTAAAGTTTGGCTCTAGATTAATTCTTTGTGCCAAAATGGATGAAAACTCAATTGGCACGATCAAATTAAATTCCTCGACTTCTTCTATTTGGATTTTGGAAGTGTAAAATACATGATTTGCTTTATTGTAAATACCTATTTTAGCCAATCAAGGACACGACAAAGCCATTAAAGCTTAGCTATGAAGAATGAGAGATACATAGCATATGAAAGTTGTTGCAACAATTAGATAGTGGGTCGATCATAATATATTTCGTTACATCGTTGAAGAAACCAAAGTAGATGCCACCTAGAAAAAGTTGGAGGCTACGTATGAGAAAAAAACCAAATGAGATGACATGATAATTAAAAGACTTGTAACCTTAAAATATAGAAAAGGGCGTACTATTACTGAACAAACTAGCGAGTTCCAAGACTTAGTTAATCGATTGACCATAATGAAGATGGTGCTTGAAGATGAGATGCAGGCGTTATTATTACTCAGCTCGTTGCTAAATAGCTGTGATACATTGGTGATATCATTGAGAAATTCGGCATCAGACGGAAAGCTAACCATGGACATGGTTAAAGATAGTCTCCTCAATGAAGGAGCAAGGAGAAAAGAAAGGGAGGAATCTTCTTCTTAAGCTCTTGTGATCGAATGACATATCAGGCATAGGAGAAGCAAAAGCAGAATGCCTAATGTCCAGAACAAGAGAGATTTTTTTAGAGGAAAATCTAATCTTAAAAAAATATCAGGTGTTACTATTATAACAAATTTGGCCACAAGAAAAAAAAATGCAAAATCTGGAAAAGAGAGCAAAGTGAAGGAAAGGTAGAAGAACACACCAATACAGTTGTAGCTGAAGGCAATATTGATGTTGTCCTCGATGAAGAATCTATTAGTCTTGTTTGTCAAGACAGTGAGTGGGTTATTGATTCTAGTGCTTTATTTCATGTTATTGCTAATGTCGATTTTTTCACATCTTATGATGTTGGCAATTTTAGCAATGTTAAAATGAAAAACTGCAATGCATTAAAAATCATGGGTATAGGTGATATTTGCTTGGAGATTAATCTTGGAAGCAAATTAATACTCAAAGATGTAAGACATGTTCTAGATATTCGTCTTAATTTAATTTCTACAAGCAAACTTGATGATCAAGGTTTTGATAACTATTCTTGTGGAGGAAAATGGAAACTTACCAAAGGTTCTCTTATGGTGGTTAGAGAAAATAAGTTGAACACACTCTACGTGATGCAAGTAAGCTACGTAAAGGAGAGATCAATACAATCTTGAGAAGTACAAATATTGATCTTTGGCATAGAAGACTTGGCCACATCAGTGAGAAATGACTTCAACTTCTAGCTAGAAAACAATTTATATCTAATCTGCAAGGTATACAGCTTAAGATTTGTGCTGACTACTTAGCTGGGAAAAGACAAAGTTGCATTTCATATTTACCCATCTTATACAAAGTCAAATATACTTGATCTAATTTAAATTGACGTATGTTTAATGCAAGTAAAATCTCTTAGAAATCCAGTGTATTTTGTGTTGGACATATTGTTGTCAAATGACCTCCCGGGCGATGATATAAATCGTTTATTAATTATCAGTCGACGATTGCGACATGACTGAGCAATAAATCAATACCAAATTGTAATGACCAGACCCAAGAAGAGATTGGACCATTTGAAGCAACCAATTAAGTTGTGTTGCTCATGGGCTATGTTTTCACCTATTTGGATGGCTAGCTATTTTTTCAAGCCCACACTGTTGTCCACTTATATGGTATTGGACCTTGACCCATTACCTAAAACCTAACGTAACATATTTTGTGATTTGGTCAATATATTCTCGTTCCTCTTCACACCACTATGAAAGAAATAAGACTTGGTGTCTTTTTCTCTTTCCTGTGTGATCTGTCTTGGCCTCACTACTTCCATCTTCTGCCATTCTCTTTAAGGCATATATCTTGGTGATATTTCCCTCCTTTGTGGTGTTCTCTAAGTGGCAAAAGGCTTAGCAACCATAGGTGGAATCTTTGTGGTGTTCTTAGGTCGTTTGCTTTGGTATTGATTCGGATTTTGGTAAACTGAGCCTGTATATCGTCTTGGTGGTAGATGTTGATTATACGGGAGATAGGGATGGTAAGAAATCAATTTCGTCTTACGTGTTTACCTTATTTAATTCATGTGTTAGTTGAAAATCACAATTACAATACATTGTTGCATTATCCACTACAGAATCAAAATATACTGCCACTACTGAAGCTATTAAAGAAGTTCTATGGCTTAGAGGTCTACTCCATGAACTATGTGTCTTGAATGATTATGTGGTAGTGTATTCTGATAGTCAATCATCTATTCATTTATGTGAGAATCCCGTTTTTCACGAGCACACTAAACACATTGATATTAGACTCCACTTCATTAGAGATATAGTATCTCAAAAGGTGGTAAGACTTGAAAAGGTCCACACACTATAACCCTTTTGATATGAGCACGAAGGTACTGCCACTGGCAAAGTTTAGAAGTTGCAAGGAACTTCTAAACATTGGTACAAGTAAATGATTTCCAATTTTATTAGTTTTTCATTAGAGGTGTCACTAATGGGAAACATCCTTTTTGCAGGTCTTCTGACACCAAGGTGGAGGTTGTTGGACATATTGTTGTCAAATGACCTCCTGGGCGATGATATAAACCATTTATTAATTATCAGTCGACGATTACGATGTGATTGAGCAACAAATCAATACCAAATTGTAACGATCCGACCCAAGAAGAGATTGGACCATTTGAAGCAACCAATTAAATTATGTTGCTCATGGGCCATGTTTTCACTTACTTGGATGGCTAACTAGTTTTGAGGCCCACATTATTGTCCACTTATATGTTATTGGACCTTGACCTATTATCTAAAACCTAACTTACCATATTTTGTGACTTGGTCCAATATATTCTCTTTGTTCTTCACGCCGCTAAGAAAGAAACAAGACTTGGTGCCTCTTTCTCCTCTCTCTGTGATCTTTCTCGGCCTCACTACCTCCATCTTCTACCATTTTCTTTAGTGCATATATCTTGGTGATATTTCTCCCCTTTGTGGTGTTGTCTAAGTGGCAAAAGACTTAGCAACCATAGGTGGAACCTTTGTGGTGTTCTTGGGTCGTTTGCTTTGGTATTGATTCGGATTTTGGTAAACTAAACCTGTATATCCCTTTGGTGGTTGATGATTTCTCTCCCTTACATCAGAATACACTACCACATAATCATTCAAAACACATAGTTCATGGAGTAGGCCTCTAAGCCATAGAACTTCTTTAATAGTTTCAGTGATGGCATTATATTCTGATTCTGTAGTGGATAGTGCAACAATGTGTTGTAATTTTGATTTCCAACTAACATATGAATTAGATAAGGCAAACACATAAAACGAAGTCGATTTCCTACCATCCATATCTCCTGCATAATCAGCATCTACAAAACCCTTCAATTTTACACCTTATTTATTAGTACTAAACTTTAAATCTACGTCACTTGTATCCTTCAAGTATCTTAATAGCCACTTTAATGCTTCCCAATGTTCAGGGTTCGGATTAGCCATGTACCTACTAAGAGTACTAACAGCAAAACCTAAATTTAGTCTAGTGCAAACCATCAAATACATTATGGAACCAATCACATTAGAGTAAGGCACTCTACTCATATATTCTACTTCATGCTCTTGCAAGGGGATTGTTCTTTTGATAAAACAAAATGATTAGCAAGAGGCAACGTGACAGGTTTGCAATCACTCATATTTAATTTCTTTAATACTTTAGATATGTATGGAGACTGATGTAAGAATAAAATGGAATTTGACCTATCGCTTTCTATTTTCATGCCTAGGATTTTCTTAGCCTTATCTCGGTCTTTCATGTCAAATTCACCACATAGTTTTGCTTTTATATTATTTATCCACTTAAAGGAAGAACCAATCAAGACCATGTCGTCCACATAGAACAACAAAAGTAGATAATTATCGTCAGTCTCATTGTGTTGAAAATACAAGCAATGATCAAATTTACTTCTTTGGAACCCTATAGTGAATACAAAGGAATCAAACCTCTTGTACCACTATCTAGGAGATTGTTTTAACACATACAAGGATCTTCTCAGAAAACACACATAATCAGGTTTTGACTTATCCTTAAAACATTTTGGTTAATTCATGAAGATTTGTTCGTCAAGCTCACCATGTAAAAAAACAGTTTTTACATAAAGTTGTTCAAGTTCCCAGTCAAAATGCGCAACCAAGGCAAGTATAACCCTAATACTGGTGTACTTAACATCTGGTGAAAAAAATCTCATTATAATCAACGCCCTCTTTCTGTGTATAACCTTTAGCCACTAACCTAGCTTTAAACCTTAAGGGTTCCGAACTACTAGTACCTTCCTTAACCTTAAAGACCCATTTGCAATCGACGATCGATTTGTTCTTTGGCCTAGATACTAGCTCCCAAGTCTAATTCTTTTCTATAGAACTCATCTATTCTTTCATTGCCTTAAGCCACTCCTTAGATTGATCACTACCTATCGCCTCTTCAAAAGTTTTTGGCTTTTTATCAACTAGTTCTTCATAACTAGCATGGGCGAAAGCTAATTCAGATTCAAAATCGAACCTTCTAGGTTCTCTCGTCTGTCTCCTCTCTCTATCCCTAGCTAGATTATAATTAGCTAAGGGATTTTCTTCCTCATGGTGTTCTTCTATCACTACTTCGTTACCGTTCTCTACTTCAGGTTCCTGAACTTGAATCTCCACCTCATTAGAAGTAGTAGGGGCAGGTCTCCACCTTAAATCGATCTCTCTCCTCACCTGGTTCAGTTTTACTCATAGCTTCGATTTTTCCTTTAATATATGGTATCTTATTCTTGTAAAATGTGACATCCCTACTCACAATGATCTTAACCCCTTTTTGACTTCTATCCCATAATCTATATCCCTTAAAACCCTAGGGATACCCTAGAAAGATGCACTTTCTAGCTCTACGTTCTAACTTTCCGTCGCTTTGATGAGAAAAAGCGGCACAGCCAAAGGTTCTAAGCATAGAATAATCACTCAGTTTACCCAACCATCTCTCATGCAGAGTGTCACCATTCAATACAGCAGATGGAGTCAAATTAATCAAATAATATGCAGTCATAACAGCTTCACCCCAAAAAGATTTGGGGACACCAGAACTTAACATCATGCAACACACTTTATCAAGTATGGTTCTATTCATCCTTTCAGTTTCTCGTTTTGGGGAGTGTAAGGAATAGTCTTATGTCTAATTATGCCATTTTCTTTACACATACTATCAAATTCCATGTTGCAAAACTCTAGGCCGTTATTTGTCATTAAAAATTTGATTTTATTGCCAATTTGGTTTTCCACTTGTTTCTTCCAGTTATTGAAGTTACGGAAAGTCTTAGATTTATCTTTCAATAGATAGACCTACACCTTCCTAGTATAGTTATCGATAATAGATAGGAAATACCTATTTCCACCCGATGTGGGATTACTAGCAGGACCCCACAGATCAGAGTGTACATATTCAAGTATGCCTTTAGCTTTATGAACACTCGTGGAGAATAAAGTTTTATGATGCTTACCAAGCACATAGTGATCACAAAATGATAAATCTAACACACAATCATTACCAAATGCACCTTTTTCATTAAGTAGCTTAAGTCCCTTAATGCCTATGTGTGCAAGCCTATTATGTCATGTGTATGTATGTGATCAATCTTGGCATAAGAGATAGAGGAGTTCAAACCTCTAATCACTTTCCCAGTAGTGATATAGATATCATTTTTTTTAGTTCCCTTAATGGAAACTAAAGCACCCTTAACCATTTTTAGCATACCATTTCTAATTTTACCAATAAAGTCATCATTTTCAAGTCTCCATACTGAATTCAGATTCCTAGACAATTCACGAATATATCTAACATCTTTTAATGTGTACACAAAACCTGTGTCAAATTTTACGTTTATGTCACCAATTCCAGCAATAGTATAGGCAAAGTTATCACACAGCACAACATGCCCAACATTAGATTTATGCAAGTTATAAAACCAATTCTTTTCAAACGTCACGTGGAACGATGCACTAGAATCAAGTATCTACTCATGTATGTGAGAATTAGCAGTTAGATTCAATTCAGCAGTGTATGCAACTGGACTTGTAAGCATATAAACCTCACCGTTATCTATCTCAGATGTAGAGGATAACACATTTACCTCATCTCTCTCCTTAATCTTTAACTTGCCATTTTCTTTATGGCAATCTTTTATGAAATGCCTTGTGTTTCCACAGCCATAGTATTTTCTGGCATTCATCCTAGATTTTGATCTAGATCTATCGTTGCCCTTCTTTTTCCATCCATTGCCACTTGACTCGCCACCACTTTGATATCCATCATGACTATTTTGCCTAAATTAAGTTCTACCCCACATCATATGTAACTCACCGCTCTTCTTATCGTGTTTTTCAGCCATAATTTCCATTTCTTTACTTCTAAGGGAGTTTATGACAATTTCAGGTGTCAACATATCTCTGCCATACTTAATGGCATTCTTAATTTCCTTATAGGAATCAAAAACGCATTGATCAAAATTATAGCCTAATAAGTTTCGGACACAATCTCCTCACAATTAAGTATATCTTGCATCAACTTTTTAAACACGTCTAAATTGTCATCGAGATCCTTTGAAGGATCCATTTTAAAACTGAAAAAACGTTCGAGCAAGTAAAGTTTATTCGATGTAGACTTAAGCAAATATAAGTCTTCTAATTTTTTCCAAAGTTCTTTGGTGGTTTTCAGTTTACCCACCTTTCTTAAAACGGTGTCAGACAAGTGTAAAATGATTGAAGTATAAGCAAGCTCATCGACTTCTTCTCTTTGTTCTTTTGAAAAATCAGTTGAAAAATTGCCTTCAATGGCCTTTGAAGCTTTTTGTTGGACTAAAATGCCCTTCATTTTTTGTTGCCAAATAGAAAAGCCACCATTTTCGTTAAAAGTCCTCAAATCAAAATTGTGAGTTGTCATCTTTACACAATAGTCAAAGAGTGCACAAAACACAATCAAACCACA
>NW_019267745.1:111940-144405 GCF_002742605.1 Olea europaea var. sylvestris
CGGGGGCTAGAGGTCCAGGATTTAGTCCGGCTAAGATGGGACACCTGGGTTATCAAAAAAAAAAAAAAAAAAAAGAACAAAGTTTATTACTATTCATAAGGCATCATTCTTGTGTCATGCTCAAGTCATTTTATCCTTTTTCCTTTTTCCCCTCAACCATGGCAACTTTTTTTTCTGACAGTTATTCACCATTTTTGCACACAATCTCCCATTCCTTTTTGGAAAAAGCCTAGTGTTTTACATGGCCCCTCACTGTGTAAGGGCCCCACGTGTATTAAAAAAAATTATTACGTGGGTCCCACGTATTGTGTATGCCCTGGCAGGTCCTTGTGAATTAAGCCTAGCAGGGCTCTTCCTTTTTACTTGTTCCATTATCCATCTGAGCCTTGCTTCACGTACAGAGGAAACATTTCATACATTTTTCAGAATAGACACAAACCCTTGGGGGTGGGATTTTTTGGAGGTATTTTTTTAATAAAGGGGACCCACCTCATGTGAGTAGAACACCTATGAAATGGAGTTCTGTACATATGGCAAAAGTCTATACATTTTGTCTCTCAATTATACATCACACACATACCTATTTACTTACTTTGTTTCTCCATTTTCCCTCCCGTTATACATCACAAGCTTCTTTTGCTCTCTTCATTAGCAAATTTGGGAATGGAATTTAGAGGTGGAAAAAGAAGATGAAGAGGGTAAGGTTTTATTTTGTTTTGATGTTAGGATCTCGTTTATTGGTTCTTTTTCGAAGGGAAATGAAGATCTTTGTAAGCGTTTCGATTCTTTCTACACAAGTCGTTGGAGCTGTTAATATTTCTTTGAGTCTTCTTTTGGTTCTACACAAGTCATTGGAGCTGTAAATCTTTCTTTGAGTCTTCTTTTGGTTCAACAAAACATTGTTTTACAAGTTCTCAGTAAATGAAAGATTTTTTAAAGAGAAAAACAGAGCCGAACTTTTTTAATATACTTTACTAGTTTTTTTTAGTTTTGAATTTTGCAGGTTCAGTGGTATGAAATGAAAATTATATTTTTAGTTGTTGACAGAATTAATATTTTTTTAATTATTTTTGGGAAGATTGTAAATAGATTTTTTTGGTAGAATATTTTGATGTTGAAGGCAGAAAAGAAGGAAACTTGTATTGTCTTCGAATTGAAATAACTAAGAATTCTTTAGGCAATCGATTGCTCCTTTTGACTATAGAATTAGCCATGATTATAACTGCTATTATGTTTGATGTTGTTGGGGAACTCGAACATAACGATTTGTGAAAGCTATTTTTGAGTTTGTAGAATATTTTGTACTATAGTGAGTAAAAGGATTTGTGCTTTGTATACAATTGGTTGAATTTAAAAGTTTCGTTACTGTTCATTTTTTGGAATTGCGATAGATGTTCCCCCTACAGAGCAATTTGTTTGTGGGTTTGGTGTTTTTGTTAATAATTCAAGGTTTTGAATTAGGTTTTTCGATTTGTCATTTTGAGTTTTTGGAATTGATTGAAATTGTGGTTATACGGAATTGCTGAGGAAAATGGGAGGATGGTTCTGCAGTATTTAGGATTGGATAGAAAGAAAAGCTCTGTTGGATTTGACGTAGGCAAAAATTGGATTTTCCTACTAAAACTTTTGAAGAGAATATGAGTTTTTGCTCTATTATTTCATTTAATTTAAAATTTTGAGATTCAAAGTTTTCTATTAAATAAAAGTAATAGGATTATTATTTAGTTTATATTGATTATCTTTAATGTTTCAACATAGGGGTTGAAGATAAATCTGATTATGATAGACTATTCAATGCCATGGATAACGAGATATGAACTATGCAAAAAGATCAATGTTAGTGACTTTGGTATTGTTAATTGAAAAAGGAGGGTTTTAGATTTTCCAGTAACCTTAATGCTTATCATGATTTTTAGCTAAGCAATTGACGTTGTTGAAAAATGGGTGAAGTGAGAGGAATTGCTTCACTTTGCAGAAGGAGCCATGACTGAGTTAAAAGTCAATGCTTACATTCGGAGGTACTTATAAATATCCAATTTTCTTCTACTTTTTCTGCATCGCATACCCTTGAGCTATGTGACAGATTTGTCTAATTTTAATTTAGGGACATTATCATGTTGTGGATCCATAAGTTAATTGAAATATTTGTTATATTACTCATTTTCCTCGAATGGAAGCTTTTTTCCTCTCAAAATGAATTTACCTTAGGTTTAACATAATGAGGTCATTCCAAGTACAACCTTACCATTTTTCTCAGAATTATGTTGCATTTTGTGACATTGATACGTTTAACAATTAACTTTTTGATATCCAAGATGACTTTATTCAGTGAATGTTGATATTCGCAAATGATGAGTGTATTATATTTTTTCATGAGTTTTAGGAAGCCATTTTTGACATCAAACTTACAAATAAAATATCATTTTACTCCATGTAATTAAAGGGGTTATTATGTTATAGAATTCTTTTAAGTAGATCATATATTTCTACGAGTTTTGTAAATGGTATTAAATGGAATCAATATATATTTCATGCTCATGGAATTTATGATTCTTGTTATTAGATGAATGTCTATTCTATGTGTTGAGAAATATTACTACTTGATTTTCTCTACAAAGTATTTGACTAACAAATGCAAGGATGTGTTCCAAATATAAAGGCATCACCCTCCCCATTAATACCAATTGATAGGTCTATAAGTTTTGTACTTGTCAGGGGACAAAAACAATAAGTTATGTGATTACGCCCAAAGTATAACGCGGTGATTGTAGTACAGTTTTGGGGTGTCGTATCCACAGGGAGATGGAATTTTTCTCAAAAAAATCAAACAAACTAGGGTTTTCGTAATTTTATATGGGAATGATTTGTCACTTGGAATAAAAATTAATTATCAATATGCGACATAAGTGAAGCGTCGGAATTCCCCCAATGGATTGGATCAATCAACATCAATAATTCTTGTATTTTTCCTCAATTAGAGATTTTCTTCCCAACTCTCTAATCGGAAGATTTAACAATAAAGTCCAATTTAATTCCAATTATATTGCTAGAATCTAGATTTTCTATAACACATTCGCACATTTTTTTATTGGAACAAGACAAAGATCGACCATATACATCAAGCATAAGGCAGTAATCAATTCGCCAATAAAGTAATATTAAGATTAAAATTCAACAATTATTTCAATCATTCGATAGAAGGAACATGACTAGATCTATGAAGGATTTGATAAAAGTTAAAATAATCTCAACAATAAATAATTCAAATTGTAATTCAACAAGTATTTCGAATATTCGATAGAGAAAGCATGACCGAATCTATGGAAATTCTAATAATTGCTAAACTAATGTCAAAAATATATTCAAGATATGGAAATTCGATTCTAAAATTGTTTAATAATGAAAAACTCAATTACATGAATTAAAGATGTCGAAATCACCAAAATCGATTGAGATCCTTCGTTGCTTCACCAAGTTCCTTAATTTTCTACGGAGTTTCTTGAGCACCAAGATGAAAGAAATAGGTCTGGGGACGTCTGCCTTCGTCCTGGGTGGTTTTGGGCATTTATATCCCGTGAAAATTAGGTTACCATAAGAGATTCAATCGTATAAGGAAACTGAGATTCGCCGCCCAAAAAATACTATGCGACCGCATGGTTATTGTCATTGCGGTCGCATGGTTATGCATTTTCAGCCTCTCCAATTCTCGGTATAGGTGTATGCGACCGCATAGTAGAAAGGCATGTGACCGCATGGTTCCGCCAGACAACTTTCAGTGTTTTAATCATAACTTTCTTTCCCGATGTCCAATTGAGGTGATTCAAGTTGCATTGGATAGCTAATGTGAGCAAATTAGAGGTGGGTCTCATGCAATGTTTTTATCATGAAAAGCTTTCATTTTTTCCTTGTAGATTCTAGAACTCTCATAGGCCTCATTTCTCAACTCCTCTAACTCAGCGAATTGAAATTTCCTAAGCTTACCTCCCTCCTCTAGGTCGAAATTAAAATGTTTAATAGCCCAATATGCTCGGTGTTCAAGCTCCACAAGTAAATGGCAAGGCTTTCCAAAAATAAGTTTATATGGTGACATGCCTAGGGAAGTCTTAAAAGCAGTACGGTAAGTCCAAAGTGCATCACTTAATCTTAAAGACCAATCTTTACGATTAGAATTCACCGTTTTTTCCAAAATTTGTTTAATTTCCCTATTAGCCAATTCTACCTGTCCACTAGTTTGGGGGTGGTAAGTAGTAGAGATTTTATGAATAACTCCATATTTTTTCATTAGTGCTTCGAATGAACGGTTCCAAAAGTGTGTGCCTCTGTCCCTAATAATGACACGTGGTGTACCAAACCTAGACAAGACATTTTCTTTGAGGAATTTAATAACCATTTTATTGTCATTAGCTCTACAAGCGAACGCCTCTACCCATTTAGACACATAATCCACCACCACAATAATGTATAGATAACCAAAAGAAGGTGGAAAGGGGCCCATAAAGTCAATCCCCCAACAATCAAACACTTCTATCACTAAAATGGGGTTTAAAGGCATCATATTACGTCGAGACACGGCACCTAATTTTTGACATCTTTCACAGGTTCTACAATAGGTATTAGTGTCTTTGAACAAGGTAGGCCAATAAAAACCACATTGTAGAATTTTTGCAGCAGTCTTTTTTATAGAGAAGTGGCCACCACATGCTTGAGTATGACAGAAACTAAGTATGCTAGGTATTTCTTCATTGGGGACACAACGTCTTAAGATTTGGTCGGGGCAGTACTTAAACAAACATGGGTCATCCTAATAAAAATTATGTACCTGAACCAAAAACTTCCTCTTATCCTTTGTACTCCACTCCTTTGGGATTTCACCTGCAGCCAAGTAGTTCACAATGTGAGCAAACCATGGTAAAGAAGAAAGAGAAAATAAATTTTCATCCGGGAATTCATCTCTTATTGGCAAGGTGTTCGTAGTGTCTTCAAAGGTTAGCCTTGATAAGTGGTCTGCTACGACATTCTCCACTCCTTTCTTGTCCTTGATGGTGATGTCAAATTCCTGCAAAAGCAATATCCACTGTATTAATCGCGCCTTAGTATCCTTCTTTGCAAGAAGGTGCTTAAAAGCTACATGATCTGCGAAAATTCTAATGGGAGAACCTATTAATTAAGATCTAAACTTGTCAAGTGCAAAGACCACAGCTAGTAGCTCTTTTCAGTTGTGGAATAGTTCATCTGAGCACTGTTAAGAGTTCTACTAGCGTAGTAAATGACAAAAGGCTTACCCTCTCTTTGTTGTCCCAGTACAGTACCTACCGCATAATCACTAGCATCGCACATAATTTCAAACGGTAGGGACCAATCAGGTGGTTGCATGATTAGTGCAGAAGTGAGCTTGTTAATCAGTGTTTTAAATGCCTCTTGGCATTCTGGGGTCCATTCAAAATTGGCTTCTTTACTTAGAAGGTTACACAAGGGTCTGGATATGGATGAAAAGTTCTGTATAAACCTCCTTTAAAAACCTACGTGACCTAGAAATGATCTTATGTCTTTGACGGTTTTATGTATAGGCAATTTGAAGATCAGTTCAATTTTTGATTTGTCGACCTCTATTCCTTTAGAAGAAATTACATGTCCTAAGACAATTCCTGAAGGTAACATAAAATGACATTTCTCCCAATCCAAAACTAATCATTTTTCCACACACCGGGTCAAGACTCTCTTCAAGTTAAATAGGCATGCATCAAACGAGACTCCAAACACTGTCAAGTCATCCATGAAAACTTCCATGCACTCCTCTATCATGTCAGTAAATATGCTTATCATGCATCTTTGGAATGTAGCAGGAGCGTTACAAAGTTCAAATGGCATCCTACGAAATGCATAAATACCAAATGGGCAAGTAAATGTGGTCTTTTCTTGGTCTTCTAAAGCTATTTCAATTTGATAATAAATGATTGATAAATGAAGTAACATGCAAATAACAAAGTTAATCAAACTGAACACATTTTTAACTTTGCAAAATAACTTGCTTGAGATTGGCTTAGAGATAAACAAGTCAATCTTATGTTGTACTAAAGGCTCAGTGGGCTGACACGAACTTGGATCAATTCATGTGTGCTTCTATACATGTCGGACTAGATGTTTTGTTTATTTATGTTTCAATTTTGTTGAAAATTATCTCTTTAATGGTGGGTTTTTTGATAATTAATTATGGTTTATGTTTTCCCCATTTTTCCTTTTTCTTGTTGGTAATATATTCATATTTTCTTTGTTACCAAGGTTGAGTCAGTGTTGGACAAGGAAAATTTTACATTGGAAGAGCTTTTGGATGAAGAAGAGATAATCCAAGAATGCAAATCATTAAATAGTTGCCTTATCAATTTGAATGGCACCTTTACTTTTTAGCTGCATATTTCTATTTATTATTATTGTCATCTATGTTAGTTTTTAATGAGTAATGGTTCCTTGGCAATCACACCCTTACCACGACCTGCTCTTTGAACAGTTGTTGCACTATATCGAGAGTCTCCGATGATGCGGATAGCAAACGAATGTTCAGATGCCATATAGTTTTAGCTTTCAAACCAAATTTATTTTTCCCCAAAACTAGTCTTATAAACATGAAGTATTAACCCGATTTGCTTGTTTGTTGATTAGTTACTGCAAAAAGTCAAGAAATTATAATCTATGTCAAGGAGGAAGTATGCACATTGGGTTTAACCAAAAAAGAAGTTGGAACTGCTACATATTCTTTGATTTCCAATAGCAATCTCGAAACTCTCAACCCGTGATCTTCTGTTGACTCTGCCATGAGGCTAAGTAATCGTTTTGAAACTGTGTTTGATATTTGGGTCTTCGGGGTTTCAAGTCAACTATTAAGAAAATTGTCGGAGTTTGGTTTGGTTCAGTTGCAAGGCTTCGATGACTTTATTTTCTCTATTTTTCTCCTCAATTATTGTTTAGGAAATAGAAATTATTTGCCTTCATTGAGCCAAATAAATGTTTTGGAACAGTTCAATTAGTCTTTTTATTTCAAACGGTTAACTACAAAATCATATAACTTCACTTCCTATTGTCAAATTTCAATGAAAAAATAAATAAATTTGCGGAGCTATGTAATTGGCCCTTGTTTGAGCCATATTATTTTCTTTAGAATGAATTTTTGAATAGTATATTGATAGAAAATGTATGGTTAAAAAATAAAGAAAATTTTTGGATTTGTGTATAATATTATTTTATTGAAGAATGTCTAGTTGAAATGATGTCAAATTACTATTTAAGAATGTATATTTTTGACAAAACGTGGCTCAAACATGCCCTTAGTCTTGTTCCTAATGTATTACATATGTAAGAGGTACAAGTAAACATACCTTCTAGATTGCTGATATTGAGATTTCTTTACAGTTATCTTCCCTTTTTAGTGTTTTTTTTTATAACTCAGGTGTCTAAGTTTCGTCTGACTAATTCTGAGGAGTGACGGCCTTCCCCCTGGTTCGTCACCCAGGTAATTCCGGATGCGAACACAGGTTATATACACTTGGGCCGAATGCGGTTCTCCTCCCTGTAGATTTCCATTTATGATGTGTGGACAGGAACTCCGGAGGGACGACAAAGCGCAACATAACTTTGCCTTCACAGGACAATTGTCTTCCAACATAAATGTTGCCTTCCAGCCGCCATGGGAATTCGAACCTCCGATACTCCATGTGGAGCCCTCTTGCTTTACCACTGCGTCATACCCGTGGGGGCAAAGGTTGAACCCCAAACCTTAGGGCCCCTACCGCCCCACCCCTAGAGTATCGTCAGGAAGGTAAATCGCGGGATGTACCCCAACAAACCAAGGAACAAGAGCTTGCCCGTACACTGGTACCCACAAAGAGTCAAATTTCATATCTCAGGAATCGAATCATCAACGGTTGCCAGCAAGATTGAAACTATCTCACTCTTCTCCTTTGAACCACTGGGTTATGCCCCGGGGGACTTTCCCTTTTTAGTGTTACATACATGTATGCTGAGTCTATGTACATCAACGTTAACATCTTGTGCTTTCTTTAATTGTTTTTCCCACATAATTTCAATTGTCAAAGAAGCTTTGGTAGAACAAGACATGCTTCATCGACAGCCTAAATAGAAGAAAAGGTTTGGAACTAGGCTTCCAACCTTGATTGTAATGTAATATGGGTTTACCATAATTAGTTACTTTTTATGGGTTTTCATATTATTATTAGATTGTAAAGTGAATTTGACAATAAAAATGGAAATGAAAATCAATTTTGAAACAATATGAGAAAGAAACAAATGTCTAAAAAAAATTAATATTTGGTCCTAATTCCCATAAATTTTTCAATTGATTTATTATCGTTGCACAATAGGATAAACTACTAACTATAGCGGTACAACGATTCAATGAAAGGAATTGTAAAAAAATAAATGAGTTTGCATATTACTTCTTCGTTACTCGGTTGCTCCCCTTTGTGTTTAGTTGGCTTTTTTGATGCATAAAACTTTTATTAATGATATCCTGGTTCTACATTGATGGTTTTGTAAGTATTATGCCCTAGTTTCAATCAACTTTGGACATAAATACTTTTGATATATAATTAATGCAATTTAATGACAGATCTATTATTTAATTAATAGACAATTAAATAAATAATAGAGTCTGTAGATTCAAATCTTCATAATTTGTTAATCACAAGGAGTTGTGATTGTGAGATACAAATTACATCTGATTGAATCTTAAATCATTCGTGGTCGTAAGTAATAACGAGATACGGATATCGTTATTACGGATAGACCATCACGTGTGACATTTCTTACTTGTGAAGTAAGTAGCTGATCTCACAAGTTAAAGTGCGGTGACACTTAAATGAACACGTGAATGTTTTGTTATAGAACAAAACATTAGAGTCCCACCGAGAGATTCCACATGGATAACTATTTGAGTGTCAGTGATTAATCTCTAACATTCGGTAGTGGAATTGGTCCTTTGACTTGAGGTCGTCATGGTACCTTATATGAGGACATTCATACTTTGGCAGTGTTGGATGTTGCTCTGCAAAGGACCACTAATACGACGTCGTTCGGGTACTAAAGAATCGTATGAAGGTTGTGATTGATCAATAAATGATTCATCACTCTTAGATAGCAGGAGATTATGATCTGCATATTATTCAATTAAGTCGATGATGAAATCCTTAGCCAAGGTGTACTCATAAGTCGAAAAGGAGTTCTCGACTTATATTGACTTAATAGTGGAGTGAAAGATATGATCGTTAATCGAGATTGACACACTTTCATATCTCGTAATTGATCGGATCATATTGACGAATCGATTATAGTTTCACGGTAAACGAACGAGTTTGGTTTTGTTATATCACGTGACATTTTCCGTCACATGTATTGCCCTGACACATTGCTAGATGTCAATTTGGGACGGCGAGTGTGAATTGATGATAAATTAAAAGAGTGTTTTAATATATCAATTTTGATTAGATCAAAATAATATTTCACGTCGTTAAGCATCGTGATAGGGAACCTAATGGGTCGCACACAAAAGAGAATTGAAAGATTGCAATTTGTCAATTAATTAATTTAACAGTCGTTGGATAAATTAATTAATTGGGTTGGTTATTTATATGCCCGAATTAATTAATTGGATTAATTAATTCACAGACCGAATTTAATTAAAAGGATTAATTAAATATTGGACCGGACGGAGCTAGGCCCGTTTGGACTTATATAAATACATTGCTAGGGTTTTCAATCCATGTGATTTTTCTCATAATTATTCTTGCTAGCACAAAAGGAAAAAACCCTGGTAGCTGCAATCTTGTTCTCTGTGTGGATCACCGTTGGACGCTGGACAATTGAACAGCTGTGGGTGACGAATCAAGAATGCTGGAACGAAAAAAAGAAAAACAAAAGGTTTGCAGAATTCTTCTAATGTACAATTTTTATCACGATTTCTATCTAAATACAAAGGGATCCTCGATGGGAATCGAAATAATTTTAATTTTTCGCTGTACATGTATAAGTAGATTCCCAATAGTGGTATCAGAGTCTACTTTGTGTTTCTTAGAAATTGCTTTGCATGTTGGAGCAATTAAAAGTTAATTATGTTTTCTTGTTTTTGCAATTAAGAATATATTTTCATAGTCAAAAATTTGATTTTGAATGGAAAATATTTTTCTGGGTCGGAATAATATATTAAATAAAAAAAGGCTGTAGAGGCGGCTCGCCGCCGACGAGAGACACTCGCTGCCATTGTCCAGGGCAGCAGCGAGCACCGCTGCTGCAATTTATTATAGCAGCGTCACGCGCTGCCGGGCGACTTCCTATTGCAAAAGGGAAGGGGTGGCGACGGTCGCCGTCCCCTAAAAACTAAGAAGAAGAAGGAGCACCGAAAAAGAAGAAAGAGACCTTAGGGTTTTCAGTTCGGTTTAGGGTGAAATGGAGGCGGGGGCCTGTGACACAATTTGTGAAATTGCTAGCCTCTGTTTGCAATATCCATTTTCGGGCCAGTTTGTAAATTGTTTTTAAGAAAGGTAGTTCTTGCAATATTCGTTATCGAGGACCCCTTTTCCTGCAATTCAATTTTCGGGCTCTGATTGCAAATATTTTAATGAAGGATCTGTTTGCAATTTCGAAAATTGAAAAGGTCTTGTCATAATTTTAATTTAGGGGTCAAAATACAAATTTCAAAAGGAGATTTTGAATTTAAATTTTAAAATGGTTTTAAAATTATATTTTAAATGGGTTAGACCTATAATTTTAATTTTGACTCAAATTTATATTTCATTTAAAATTGACGACTTTTTATATTTTCGTTAAAATTAGATTTTAACTTAAATATTAAACTTTGACCCTATATTGAATTTTATTTTATTTAGGAGTGTTATCCTAAATTAAAATATTGATTCAATTTAAATTAGAGTTTGACTTTAATTTAATACTTAATTAAAATTTGATTTTAATTGATAATTCACCCCGAATATATTCTAGAAGTTAGAATTAGATTCTAATTTGACATTTAATTAAAATTTGTTTTAATTAAGTTGTCTAGCCCTAACATTCTTCTCGAAATTAGAGTTGGACTCTAATATGGTATTTAATTAAAATTTGATTTTAATTAAAACAAGTTCCCCGTATAATCTTAGAATTAGAGTTTGACTCTAATCTCGTTATTTAATCAAAATTTGATTTTAATTAAATTCAACCGCATTAAGGTATGAAATTAGAGTTTGACTTTAATTTGATATTTAATTGAAATGAGATTTGAATTAAATAATCCTGCCCTATAATTATGGAATTAGAGTTTGACTCTAATTCGGTATTTAATTAAAATTGGATTTTAATTAAATATGGTCGCTAATTAAATAATAGATTAATATGATTAATTAATTATTTAATTGTTCTGATCCATTTGTCTAAAAGAGTTTAGACGATCTTAATTGCTAGAAACTTGAAACATGTTTGCACATAATATTAAATATTATATAAGAACACATTTATGTGATAAATGCATTATTAGTTGATGATTATGGACTTGACCATATGGATGTGTTGAATGGTTGATTTTTATTCTTGTTGTTTTGTGGGCCTGTGAGTCCGTTATTATTGTTATTATTTTGGGCCTGTAAGCACTTGATCATTTTGGACCTGTGAGTCCGTTATTATTATTGTTGCTATGGGCCTACGAGTCCAATTTCATTTAGGCCTGCGTTTCAACTAGAATAGGATACATGTTGCAACTAGACTAACTGAAGAAACAAGAAGAGGAGGAGACCATGGAGACGGTGCATTGATACTGTTCAATACTAAACCCCCTAGGAATTGAAAAACTCTTCTTCCTAATGGCTCGAGAAGACTAGATAGTAAAAATCCATAATCGTCCACACTATTATATTATGTTATATATATTTATTTGCATGGTAGATGTATAATAAAAAATATATTATTATTACGATGAGACTTTTGAATGCAAAATCCCTCCATAAAATATTAAGTCACATTTATAATCGCATTCCATCATTATAGTGAAAAACCAGAGTCCCAAATCGTCTCAGCTTGTTGAGTACACTCAAAGTTGGTCCATCAGGAATATGTTTGACATTATGAAATATTTGATATTTTTGAATGATGGGTTTAACTTAACTAAAATTTATCTTTTGTTGAGTACACTCAAGAAGATAAATTTTAGAGGCATGTTAAGCTAATACATAAGATGTGTGAAAATAAAGAGTTGTCAACTTAATGATCTGGGAGTTGTATGAAGATACAGTTGATAATAATATCTACCCAAATCCTATATTAGGGCTTGTTGAGTACACTCAAGGTCTTAATATAATAGATGGGATCCCAGCCCACTGGGAGTCAAGTATGGACTCCATAAATTTATGTAAGAGGGTCATAAATTTTAATTAAACAGTGGGAGCATAATTAATTTAATAAAAGTCCTTGTTAAATTAATTGATGCATTTTATATATATTATTCTTTTTCTTTTCGTCATTCATTTATATTGAATCCTGAGTAACTATATGTTTTGAATGGCTTACTGGATGCCAACAAATAAACTGAATCTTCTTGATTGGCACTGTAATTTGAGAATTGTTCTCAAGCATGAGAAAGTCAGTTGTCTTTAAGTAGCCATTTTCCAGAGACACCTGGTGATGACTCAATTAAGGAAGAGGTGGATGTTATAATAAACGCAGTAATGACAATAGTACTGCAACGTATGTGATACCTGCAACTATGTCACCTGAGTTACAAAAGCAACTTGAGAGTATAGATGTTAACACATAATTCTTTATTATAAAGAGTTGTATGATAATAATCATGTGTGAAAAGATATGAGACTTCTAAACAACTATACCGATACAAAGTAACAAAAGAATCTTCAGTCAATCCTCATGTACTAAAGATGATTGACATGAGAAGTGTTTCAATTGAGTTCAATCATTAACTATGAACGAAGTATTGACTTAGCTCTGCAATCTCTGTCATAGAGTTATTCATACTAATTATGAATTATGATATGAATAAGCTCGAATGCATATTCATTAAGTTGCTTAACATGTTTAGGACTGTCAAGCCCTTTATCGAAATTGGTAGTGGGCAAACCATTGATTCCTCTAACAGTATTAAGAGGAAGTCTAAAGGGACTTTGGGAAAGCACCCAATATGGTTAAGACAGTCTAAGTGAAGGACAATACCAAATATAATGACCCTTGATTTCATTATAGAATGAAAGGTCATTGGAAGGAATATTGCCTGGCTTACGTCTACTTTACGAGTTTTCTTAGGTATTTGATACCAGATGTAAATCTCATATTTATACAAATATGGAGAAACAAAATGGAACTAGACCACTGCAAGTGGGAGAAGTTAATCTACACGTTGAAGATGAGCAACGGTTGCTGCATTGTCTGTAGGAGCATACTTCTTGCCATTGTCTTTTGACTTAGTATTGGAATTAGAGAAATGTCTCTTTGTACCCACCATAGCTGGAACATTAAAATGAACTTCATGTTTGGACATGAACTATTTTAATATTAAGGACAATTGTTGTTTTTGTTTATCTTAATAAAGATCCTAATGGCTATGGTAAATTACAAAACGACGTTTATATTCTTTAATACTAAGGATTTTATAATGAGTATAGAAATTATAAGGTATAAATACGATAATCTAATTATTACCAAAATCTGGCATGGTAGACTTTGTCATATAGATGAAATACAATTTCAAAGTTACATAAAGGTGTATATTCGGAATTAATTGATTTTGACAAGTACAAATTATGTATGTCTGGCACAATAACCATATGTTCTTTTACTTGAAAAGAAGAAATGTCAGCATAATTACTGGTCTAATGCATAGTGATGCATATGGACTCGTATCAATTAATGTCAGGTAATGTTTCTCTTATTTCATCAATGATCATGTATATTTGATGAAAACTCAAACATGAAACTCTTGAAAAGCTCAAGGGATTCAAACTAGAAGTAGAGAAACAAATAGGTAAAGATATCTTCACATTAAGATTCAATCAAGTGAGAGTATCTTAAAGATAAAATCTAGATTATCTAAGAGAGAATGAGATTCTCTTACAGCGGACTCCTCCACGTACACTGTAGCATAGTGGTGAATCTAGAAGGAGGAAACATTAACTATTAGATATAGTGCGATTAATAACAAGCCATGCAAATCTCCAAAAATCGTTTTGGGGTCATGCACTGATTGCAATGTGCAACACACTAAATTATGTCACATCTAAGTTGGTTAACAAAAATCCATACGAGTTATGGAAATGCAATAGTCCCAATTTATCTTATATGAAAGTTTTGGGTCATAACGCTTATTTGAAGCGCCTTAAATCAGATAAGTTTGACACTAAATCTGATAAATACATATTTGTGGAGATATTCAAAATAGACATTTGAATATAAATTCTATTATTATGAAGAAAGTCTTCATTTCTCGACATATCGTCTTCTTAGAGAAAACGTTTAATCTAGGGGAGGACAGTGAGAGCAAAATAGAACTTGAAAGAGTTCAAGAGTTCACAGATATAGTTAACCAAGTAGATAAATTCGAGTTTGATCCCATATCTGATATGTGACATACTCTTGATCAGGAAGTAAAGACTCCTGAGGACATGACAGCTCTATGTGAATCTAGTAGGATCATTTGACCTTCAAGAAGGTGCGAATCCATGATTATTAATCAGGTATTAGTGATCAGGATAATGATTCTGCTAGTTGCAACAAAATAAAGTCAAGTGTTGACTTAAAAGAAACAGCAAGAGGCCATGAAACTCGAGATAAACTCGACGTATGCGAACAAGGTTTGGACCTTGGTCAAGCCTCCTGATAGAATAAAACTCATAAGTTTTTGTAAATAGTTTACAAAGAAAAGGTCAATATGGATGGAAATATCCATATATACAAAGCAAGGCTAGAAGTAAAGGTTAAGTGTTGACCTTGGTGAAACATTTCTCCTGTAGTCTTGCTAAAGTTCATTCGGGTTTTGCTTGCAACAGTTGCATACCGTGACTATAGGTTAAGAGAAGTCTCTTAGAGCTGAAATCTTTGATTTGATGGAAAAGTCAAAGTGTTTGATTTTATCAAATTTGAAGACGAATTGTGTTGTTTACAAGAAGATAGTGGGAGTATTGTCGTATTCCTAATATTGTAGAAAATGACATCCTTATGTTTCAATCGTTAAAATAATGGTTGTTAAAGAATTTATTCATTAACGATATGAGAGAAACAACTTGATCTATAGAGATAGATCTAGAAAATTATCTAACTCATCCCAATTTACATAGATGAAATCTTGAGAATATTTAATACGAAGAAACTGGTTTATTCTTAAGCGGTATGTTGGAAAGGTTCCAAACGTGAAGCAACCGTTGATTCAATAGTAGAAACCTAATGCATGATTACTTCAGAAGTAGCAAAGAGTTGCAATCTGGATCATAATGTTCATAAATGAACTTGAAGTAGTTCCTAATATTGTTGATCACATGCCAATGTATTGTGATAACAATAGAGCCATTGCGAAAGTGAAGGAACTAAGGTCTCATCAATGATCCAAACATGTATTAAGGCGGTATAATCTCATCAGAGAGATAATACATAGAAATGATGTAAAGAGAAGAACAAATTCCCACATTTAACAATATTGTAGATCCACTGACAAAGAGTTGTCGTAGCATAAACATGATCGTCATGTAGACTTATGATATTGGATACATAAGTGATTGGATCTAGTGCAAGTGGGAGTTTGTAAGTATTATGTCCTATGTCCAATCAACTTTGGACATAAATACTTTTGATATATAATTAATGCAATTTAATGGCAGATCTATTATTTAATTAATAGACAATTAAATAAATAATAGAATCCGTAGATTCAAATTTTCGTAATTTGTTAATCACAAGGAGTTGTGATTGTGAAATATAAATTACATCTGATTGAATCTTAAATCGTTCGTGGTCGTAAGTAATAATGAGATACGGATATCGTTATTACGGATAGACCATCATGTGTGCCATTTCTTACTTGTGAAGTAAGTAGCTAATCTCATAAGTTAAAGTGTGGTGACACTTAAATGAACACGTGGATGTTTTGTTATAGAACAAAACATTGGAGATCCACTGAGAGATTTTACATAGATAATTATCTGAGTGTCAGTGGTTAATCTCTAACGTTCGGTAGTGGAATTGATCCTTTGACTTGAGGTCGTCATGGTACCTTATATGAGGACAGTCATATTTTGACAGTGTTGGATGTTGCTCTGCAAAGAACCACTAATACGGCATCGTTTGAGTACGTCAAGAATCATATGAAGGTTGTGATTGATCAATAAAGGAATCGTCACTCTTAGATAGCAGGAGATTATGATCTTCATTTCATTCAATTAAGTCGATGATGAAATCCTTGGCCAAGGTGTACTCATAAGTCGAAAAAGAGTTTTCGACTTATATTGACTTAATAGTGGAGTGAAAGATATGATCGTTAATCGAGATTGACACACTTCCATATCTCATAATTGATCGGATCATATTGTCGAAGGGATTATAATTTCACGGTAAACGAACGAGTTTGATTTTGTCATACCACGTGACATTTTCCGTCATATGTATTGCCCTGACACATTGCTAGATGTCAACCTGGGACGGCGAATGTGAATTGATGATAAATTAAAATGGTGTTTTAATTTATCAGTTTTGATTAGATCAAAATAATATTTCACGTCGTTAGGCATCGTGATCGGGAACCCGATGGGTCTCACACAAAAGAGAATTGAAAGATTGCAATTTGTCAATTAATTAATTTAACAATCATTGGATAAATTAATTAATTGGGTTGGTTATCTATATGCCCGAATTAATTAATTGGATTAATTAATTTACGGATCGGATTTAATTAAAAGGATTAATTAAATATTGGACCGGACTGGGCCAGGCCAGGCCCGTTTGGGCTTATATGAATACATTGCTAGGGTTTTCAATCCATATGATTTTTCTCATAATTATTCTTGCTAGTACAAGAGGAGAAAATACTGGTAGCTGCAATCTTGTTCTCTGTGTGGATCACCGTTGAGGCTGGACAATTGGACAGTTGTGGGTAGCGAATCAAGATTGTTGAAACGAAAAAAAGAAAAGCAAAAGGTTTGCAGAATTTTTCAAAGGTACAATCATTATCACGATTTCAATCTAAACACAAAGGGATCATCGGTGGGAATAGAAATAATTTTAATTTTCCGCTGTGCATTTATAAGTAAATTCCCAACAGGTTTTACATTTCATTTTCATTGAGGTCCGAGTTTGATAGTTGTTATGAGAACTGTTTAGATGAAACTTGAAAGACTACTTCTGGTGAACAATTCTATTAGCGTGAAATGGATATTTTTAATCTTTATTCATTGATAGGTAATTGAGGAAGTTTTCAAACCCTGGCTGCCCTCAACTCCTAATTATTGATTAATTATTTTTCTTTTGAGCTGTTGAGTACATATCTGGATGGACAAATATTTAGTGCTTGCACCACTAGAAAAAAGTTCTTAATCCAGAAATTTTGAAAAGTCCTTTGGATGAAGGGTTCTTTATTCCTTTTTACAGATTTTTGGCCTCTTAGAAATGATATTGAAGACTCTTTCCATTAAGTTATTATGACTTTATCATGTCCTGATCTTTAATATATAATCCCTCCACCTTATGTGAACTTCAAGGGATGATCATATAATTAAGTTGGTTGGGTGGTACAGATGTAGGACATGGTCTGTTATTGCAAATGATCATAAGGTAGCACAATCAGTTAGATCCATCAGTTAAAAAGGATGTAGAGACTGAGACTGAAGAGAAATTATCAATCCTGACTTTTTATCATCAATTATATGGGAATAAATGGACAAAAATCACAGGGTTCTTAGTTGGAAGGTATCTAATTAATTTTTTCATTTAAAATTTCTTTAATTATTATTGATTGTTTTGTTTCCACTATAAGCAACATCTATTAAGAAAAGAGATGCATGTTTGCCCTTTTCATATATAAATGTACATGCATGTGTATTTATTTATGATCCTCTAGCTTGCTGTAGTGTGTTTCGATTTACAATATTGATTCGAATTGGTATTATGTGGTGAATGGTGCTTGATGGATTTGTTCTATATAAGATTTCTTGTGCTATGGTTTATTCCTGAGACTATGCCAAGATGATGATACATTATTCAATCAAAACATGTACCAAAAATGTTGGCAAGATGGGGTTCTAGGAACAAATTTCCCTATTAAAAGATAACAATGAAAGATGACCATTTTTCACTTTGGCCTTCAAAAGTGGACTTTTTTAAAAGCTTCCTCTAAAGAAACATGTTAATTAATTCTTAATCATGTGACTCGACCTTAGTGTAAGTCCAAAGGGATGAGGTTAGGCTACCTCTATTTCTACGTACGCTGATTAGTAAATTCCAGATTTATTAGATAGTATTGCAATGAAATCTTTGAACTTGGTTTTGTTCATTGAGTAAATGAAAACTTGGAGAGTTTTCTCGATTTTTGGTTTCTTTTTAGCATTCGTGGACGTCTCAAAGAATTGTGATTGCGTGTTATTGTTCTTTGTTACTTTCTCATTTGTTTTGCTTGCGGATTGGTTAAATTAGCATTCCCTACACCTATTCATATTTCTCTCCCGTTCAATACAAATATTATGTCCTTCTGTTATATTTAAATGGAATCATCTAAATTTTTCATGTTCTGTGCCTATTAATCATTCTCCTTATCAAAAGGCAGAACTGTTGGGAATTTACTTAAACATGCACAGTGGAAATAAACAGTTTCAATTCCCATTCAGGATTCAACTTTGTATTTAGATAAGAACTGTGATGAGAAATATACCTTTTTCTTGATTTTGTAAACTCCTTTACGTTATTCTTTTCCATCAACTTCAATCTGCCTCCCACAGCTGTCCAATTGTCTAGCCTCCAATGAAATCCACACAGAGAATAGACTGCAACTACTATGATTTTTCCTCTTGTGCCAACAAGAATAATGGAACCCTTATGGATCTTAAACCCTAGCCATGTATTTATATAAACCCAAACGGGCTCGACCCGGTCCGATTCAATATTTAATTAATCAATTTAATTAAATCCGGTTCGTGAATTAATTAATCCAATTAATTAATTTGGGGCTATAAATAACCAATCAAATTAATTAATTTTATCCAACGATTGGATGAATTAATTAATTGGCAATTTGCAATCTTCCAATTCTCTTTTGTGTGTGACTCATCAGGTTCCCGATCACGATACCTAACGATGTGAAATATTATTTTGATATAATCAAAGCTGATAAATTAAATACCCTTTTAATTTATCACAAATTCACAATCGCCGTCTCAGATTAACATCTAGCAATGTATCAGGGCAACACATATGACGGGGATATGTCACGTGGTATGACAAAACCAAAACTGTTCATTTACCATGAACTATAATTCCTTCGTCAATATGATCCGATTAACTACGAGATATGGAAGTGTGTCAATCTCGATTATCAATCATATCTTTCATTCTACTATTAAGTCAATATGAGTCAAAAACTCCTTTTCGACTTATATGTATACCTTGGCCAAGGATTTTGTTATTGACTTTGAATGAAATGCAGATCACAATCTCTTAATATCTAAGAGTGACGAATTCTCTACTGGTCATTGACAACCTTCATATGGTTCTTGACATACTCAAATAATGTCGTATTAGCGGCCCTTAGCCGACAACATCCAACACCGTCAAAGTATGATTGTTTTCATACAAGGCACTATGATGACCTCAAGTCATAGGACCAATTCCACTACCGAACGTTAGAGATTAACCACTGACACTCAGATAGTTATCTATGTGGAATCTCTTAGCGGGTCTCCAATATTTTGTTCTATAATAAAACATCCACGTGTTCATTTAAGTATTACCACACTTTAGCTCGTGAGATCAACTACTCACTTCACAAATAAGAAATGCCACACGTGATGGTGTATCTGTATTAAAGATATCCTTATCTCATTATTACTTACGACCACGGTTTATTCAAGATCCAATCATACGTAATTTGTATCTCACAATCACAACTCCTTGTAATTAACAAATCACTTAAACTTGGATCTTTGGATTCTATTATTTAATATTATTTATCACAAAATTAATTTAAATAAATAATAGATCTTGCCAAAATTAAATGCATTAAACATATTAAAAGTGTTTACAACCTAAATCGATTGGATTTAGGGCATAACACTTACAAACTCCCACTTGTACTAGATCCAATCACTCATGTATCTAATACCATAAGCGTCCACATGACGATCATGTTTCTGTTGTGACAACGGCTTTGTCAATGGATCTGCAATATTGTCATCTGTGGGAACTCGCTCTATCGTTACGTCATTTCCTTGTATAATCTCCCTGATGAGATCTGTATTAACGATATCCGTATCTCATTATTACTTACGACCATGGTTTATTCAAGATCCAATCATACGTAATTTGTATCTCACAATCACAACTACTTGTGATTAACAAATCACTTAAACTTGGATTTTCGGACTCTATTGGTTAATATTATTTATCACAAAATTAATTTAAATAAATAATAGATCTTGCCAAAATTAAATACATTAAACATATTAAAAGTGATTACAACCTAAATCGATTGGATCTAGAGCATAACACTTACAAGAATGAGACACGAAAAAACTATTGAATGGACATTCAAGGATTTGCTTAAAGGTCTTCAAAAATTTGTTCCGATATATTAGGCACACCCATCAAGAATAACATGTGTGGTATGGGTTTTGACCACAGCTTTGGGCTTTGGCTTATTAAAAATGGTTGAAGCTAGACCTAATTGAGAGTGGAGCTTTTAAGTGGAATTCAATATGGGTTTTAAGGCAGGCGATGCCAGACACAATGTTGCTACTACAGTGACAACTCATTTTCTCCCATATGTCAAATTGCTCTATTTCTAACAACGCTCAAATAGTGTATGGATGTAGCTCTAATTTTTAACTGTTTTTGGTGATTTTTTAGTTTCGGATGATAATTTATTAAACTACTCCATCATTCTTGAATTTTATGTATTGAATTCAGAGAGAGAAAATGGTGAGAAAAGTTTATATTCAATTGAAAGATGAAGAATCAGTTTATTGTTACAATCAGTCGTTTATATAAATACAAGAGGCGGAAAATGTAAGATGACAGCTCAGCATGTAGTTGGTTGATGGTTAGTTGGATGTGAAATATCTAATACTCCCTCTCAAGATGGCATGTGAATGTCAAGAACCGCCATCTTGGATAGTAAAGGAAGCAAAGATGTGGCAAACAGCGCCTTGGTGAAGAGATCGGCAAGTTGATGGTGAGTTCGAACAGGAAGAAGTTTAATCGAGCCATTTGTAACTTTATCCCGCACAAAGTGGCAGTCAATCTCGATGTGTTTCGTCCGCTCATGGAAAATGGGATTAGCTGCAATATGTATTCCAGCTTAGTTCTCACAGAAAAGAGCTACAGGTCCAGATTGGTGAATTTGAAAATCATTCAGTAGTTGATGAAGCCATATGAGTTCACTGGCTGTGGAAGCAAGAGCCCTATATTCAGCCTCTGCAGATAACCGGGAGATAGTTGTTTGTTTCTTGGCTTTCCAAGAGATCAAGGAGTCGCCTATGAAGATACAAAAATTGGTGACGGATTTACGAGTATCCAAACAGGACCCCCAATTAGCATCTGCAAATGCCCTTAGCTGAAAATCAGATGCAGCAGAGTAAAATAAACCTTGACCAGGAGAAGCCTTTAAGTATCTTAAAAGATGATGCGCCACATCCAGATGAGGCTGTCAAGGAGAAGAGACAAATTGGCTAAGTTTGTGAACAGCAAATGTGATATCTGGCCGTGAGACAGTGAGATATAAGAGACACCCAACAAGCCATCTATAAGAGGAAGCATCATGAAGAAGATCACCATCAAGTGAGGTGAGTTGAACTTTAGGATCCATAGGTGAAGAAGTTGGTTTACAAGCTAGAAAACCAAAATCTTCTAGCAACTGCAAGGTATCATGGCATTGAGAAAGAAATAAACCACGAGCTGACCGTGTAATTTCTAATCCAAGAAAGTACTTTAAAGCACCCAAATCCTTCAGCTTGAATTGGCTATGAAGGAAACCCTTTAACTCCTCAATAATAGACAAATCAGGTCCTGTTATGATAATATCGTCAACATATACCAGTAAAGCCACAAAGGAAGATCCTGCTCCCTTAGTGAAAAGAGAGTAATCTGCCTTGGACTGAGTGAACCCATGAAAGACTAGAGCTTGGGAGAACTTAGAAAACCACTGTCGCGAGGCTTGTTTCAAGCCGTAAATAGACTTATGTAAACAACAAACGAGCTTCTCCCCCGTACTAGTAACCTTTCTGTGTGGAGCATAACCCAAAGGGAGGTCTATATACACCTCCTCAAATAAATCCCCATTTAAAAATGCATTATTGACATCTAATTGGAAAAGATGCAAACCTTTAATAGCTGCAATAGCAAGTAACATTTTCACCTTGACTAGCTTCGCCACTAGAGAAAATGTTTCAATAAAGTCAAGACCCTCTTGTTGTGTGTAGCCCTTTGTGACCAGTCGGGCCTTGTATCGTTCAATGCTACCATCATATTTATATTTAATTTTGTAGACCCACTTGCACCCAATGGAATGTTTGCCCATTAGTAAAGATTGAACAGACCAAGTATGGTTAGATTCCATAGCATCCAACTCAGCAACCATAGCTTCTCTCCAATGAAGATAAGTGATGGCTTGATGATAGAATTGTGGCTCAAATGTGGCAAAGACATGGAGTAGATAAGCACAATGGGAATGAGAAAGAGAAGAGTACAAAATGTAATTTTGCAAAGGATAAGAGATGCGAGATGGAGGCAGGGAATTGTGTTGAAGCAAGTGGCAGTGATAATCACGTAGATAGGAAGGTGGTTTAACTGTCCTAGAGGTCCTTCAAATTGTTGAGTCATGTACTGAGGCATTGTCAATAGGAATAGGATTATTTTGAGGAGGAGGATCAATGGCAATATTAGGATCAGTGACATTGAAGAATGGAGGATCAGTGGCTGGAATTGGTAAGACAAAGTCAGGGAAAGGATCGACAACATCTGTAGAGTAAGGAATTGATTGGAAAGGGAACAAAGTTTCATGAAAGATTACATCACGAGACACAAAAATTTTTTTGGATTTTATATTATAAAGTTTGTACCCTTTAATCCCTGGTACATATCCAACAAATATACATGCTATTGCACAAGGATGAAATTTTGTTCTAGTGGAGGGTAAAGTAGACGCATAACATAAGCAGCCAAAAACTTTAAGGCAAGTGTAATCAACTGGTTCACCATAAAGAAGTTGAAAAGGAGTCTCACCATGTAACAAAGGTGATGGAGTTCGATTGATCAAAAAAGTAGCCGTGAGGACAAATTCTCCCCAGAATTTTATTGGGATGTGTGATTGAAAGAAAAGTGCACGAGCAACATTAAGTAGGTGCTGATGCTTTCTTTCCACCACTGAGTTTTGCTCAGGACGCTTAACACATGAGAATTGATGTAATACACCTTTAGAACTGAAGAGATCAGCAAAGTGAAGCTCAGGGGCATTATCAGACCTGAACCTCTTAATAACTTTGCCAAACTGGGTTTCAATGAAAGCAAAAAATTTTGGAATTATAGATTTAACATCAGACTTCTGTTTCATGAGAAAAAGCCAAGTAAATCTAGTACAATCATCTACTAATGTTAAGAAATAACGATTACCAGAATGTGTTGGTATGTGATAGGGACCCCATGTGTCACAATGGGTCAAATCAAAGGCATTTTGAGACGAGTTATTGTTGGAAACAAATGAAAGGCGCCTTTGTTTAGCTAATGGACAAATAGAACAATGAACATCTTTATGGTTATTACAGTTGAATAACAACTTGTCTTTCAACATTTCTAGCTGTTTAAAGGACAAATGTCCAAGTCTATTGTGCCATAGTTGCGAAGACACATTATTTACATTGGAATTAGTGGAATTACAAGTAATAACAGTTGGAACAGATTTACAAGAATTGGAGCAATGTACGGTCTCAATGACATAAAGATTTGCAACTTTATTACCCCTGCCAATCGTCTTCAAAGTTGGTATTTCCTGAATGAGACAACGATCCATAAGAAAAATGACTTGAAGTGAAAAGTGTCTCGTTAAAGAAGTGATAGATAACAAATTAAATTGGAATTGAGGAATGTATAAAGCATCATAAAGGATCAATGAAGGGTTGATTTGGATTATTCCAGAAAAATTGACCTGTATGCGAGTGTTGTTAGGAAGAGTAACAAAAGAATTCGAGATAGGAACTAGAGTGTGAAATAGAGATTGATCAAAACATACGTGATTTGTGGCACCGGAGTCCACTATCCAATGCTTAGGAGAGTGAAGATTAGGGTGATTAGATACAGAGAAGGAGATACCTGTTGTGTTTATTGATTTCACATCAGGGTCTGTGCTAGTTTGGCTGATGTCAGATGAGAATTCAACATAGACAATAGCTAATGGTACTGGTCTGTATTCAATGTCTGGACAAAATCACCAATATTTCCTTGATCATTGGAGGATTCCTAGACCAGGTGTGCTGTTGCATTAACACCTTGATTAGAGTAAGAGCCCTTTTGCCTAGGTTTGTATCCAAGGGGATAACCATGAAGTTTATAGCACTTATCTATAGAATGCCTAGTAAATCCACAATAGCTACAGACTGTGCGATCCTTCTTCTGATATTTAGCAGGCTGTAGTTTATTATTTGATCGATTACCCTCATTTTTGATGTAGAAAGCCATAGGATTATTTCTAGTGGATGTTCCTGCTGCATTATTCATAGATCTCTGATGCTTTTCTTGATATACAAGGGCAAACACTTTGTTAATAGGCGGTATTGGATCCATGAGCAATATCTGGCTACGAGTTTGAGAAAAAGAATCGTCAGGTCCCATAAAAAAGGACATCACATATTCAGTTTGATAGTGATCTTCTAAAGCCTTAATTCCCTTGCACATACACTTTCCACATGAGCAAGATGGCATGTAATTGCTTAATTCTTCCCTGATCGTCTTCAGTTTGGTGAAATAGGCCCCTACAGTTAATTGATTTTGAGCATGATTCATCAGATCACGCCTCAATTGGAAAATTCTCGAGCCATTTTTCTGCTGAAATCTCTCCTTAAGATCCTTCCAGATTTCACAAGCAGAATCCGAATATATAACACTCGCTGAGATTTCCTTAGACACGGAATTAAGTATCCAAGAGATGACAATATTATTGTTGCGAGTCCAAGCACCGATCAAATTGTCATTACCTATAGGTTTCGGAATGGATCCATCGATGAAGCCTAGTTTATTTTTCACAGATAAGGCGATCATCATACTTCTACTCCAAGAGGAGTAATTATCACCGATCAATGGCTGAGAAACCAGAACGAGGCCTGGACTATCTGAAAAATGAAGATAATAGAAGCTCAATCCATCATCAGTTATCGGACTTGATGACAAGGGTGAACTATGGGTTAGAAAAAGGTCACATATATGACGCTATGCTCAGTTGTCGAGCTTGCTTTACTACCTTTTGCTTAGATTGCCAAACATTTGTCGATAACTTTCATATACATATTTGTCCATATATCAAACTTTGTTGTAAAGATGCTGCATGAATTCATCTTTGCCTTTTAATTACTACAACAACTTAGCTTCCTTATTTTTTCTTTTCATTTCATGATTTAAGTCTTAGTTGTTATCCGTCACATAAATAGAACATTGAAGTTGGATAATCTTCCTTCTGAAGCATTTTCCTGCTACCTTAATATAGAGAAGAATATATGCATCGCCGCTATCACAACCACCTTTCATTCCTCCAACCTCACCCTACAACAGCTGTGGACCAACAAAAGGATCTTTGGCGATGTCTCCATCTGAGCTAAAAAAAGGTCTCCTACTCCACCAACGTGTCTAATGCATGAAGAAACTTGGTGTTCGAGGATGAAGACAATGAACAATTGAATAAACAAAAGATGGCAGCATCCAGTAATCCTAATGTTGGGAAAAAATTGCAAATCCTCTTTGCAGCACTGTTGATACAACAAGAAAGTAACTGTACTAGACCTTGAGAAGTTGAAGTGAAAATGAATGTTCTTTGTTTTTGTATTTTGTTTTTTTGTGTTAAATGTATATGCTCAAGTCATCTATAAATTGAATCATCAAAGAGAATAGATGAATGAGCATTTGGAAAAGAAAACAATTTGTTTTTAAATTCCTTTTTGCTAAATAATTTCCGTATATGATACAATATTTGACTACCGCGAGCTGTCATCAAATTCATCTTACTTTTGACAATTCCATTTCTGTCATCAACTGGGTTGAGTTTGTTGACATTATATAAATATAGTTTTGAAATTTATTGAATCTATAAATGCTCACAACTTGTGTCTAATACAAGGTTTTGAAGTACTAATCTATATACATAGTTTAATTATAAGATATGTTTTTATGATTAATAATATTAACACACATTATTCAGTGTACGTAATTAAATGTTTACGTATTCTAACATAGATTGTCGTTTTAACAAAATTACTTAAAAAAATATATAACAGTAATCGTGCAACGCACGATGCACCACTAGTTATTGAAATAATTGAATTGTGTGGAGGTTAAAATCATCCAAAAAATAATTCTCCTTTGATGTGATATTTTGATATATTATAGATGTTTGCAAATGGAGGTGGTGTTGCAGGTGATGGTGATGGTTGTGGTGGTTTTGGCAACAGTGGTGCTGGTGGAGGTACTGTATTTGGTAGTGATGGTGGTTTTGATAATGATTTCACTTGGTGGTAGTTGATTTGGGTAGTGAGGTAGCGTTCTAGTAGGTAATGGCGATGATCATGCTGGCAGGGAGGTTGTAGTTGGTGGGGATGTGGTTTTCAGGTCATGGTGATTTTGGTGGTTCTTTCGAGTGGTGATGTGGCGTTCCATTGGCGTTCGTGGTGGAGGGGGACGTGGTCGGATTTCAAGTGATTGTAACAAATAAATTGATTGAATTGTGACCAATAAATAAATATGTAATCTAAAAAATGTGATTGTGACTCAAAGTTTATTAAGTTATAATCAAGAAAAATCTTTCGATTAATTAATTTGATAATTTGTGAATGTGAAATAAGTTGCGACTTATTAAATTGATGATTTGTGATTGATAAATAAATTGTAATCCATAAAAATTTTGATTTGTAACCAGTATATAAATTGTGATCTATAAAAAAATTTATTTTGTGATCGATAAAATAAATTGCGATCTATAAAATTTTTAATTTGTGACTTATAAAACTATAAAAGTTTTGATTCGTGACTGAAAAATAATTTGTGATCAATTAATTTGATAATTTATAACCTATTAATATAAAATCACGATCTTAATGTATTTAATTAATAAAATATATTTTCAATTAATTATTTCATAAATAATATATAATTAATATCTGATTTTAAAATTTTAAACATTATCTCTTACTTTTGAAATGGATCATATTTAATTTCTTATATATGAAAATTTCCAATTTGTCTATCATATCTATTACCTAATTTAGAAGATGTGACACCAATATTCGTACGGGTTGTACTTTCTTAAAATTTTAATTGTTATTTAGATATTTATTAAGCTTTGATTTGATTTTAATTTTGATTTTTTTCAAAATTATTTTTATCGTACAATCTCTTGGTAAAATAATTTTAAATTGTACACGTAGATCAATAATTTCAGTTCGTTCATTCATTTCAATATACATTTATTGAAAAATAAAAATACAACAAAATCTTTCACGCCCACTAGTTTACCTTTAAAATGATTCCAATTGTAAAGGCCACTTATTGCAAACGCAAACATATAGAAGAAAAAAAAAATGAGGCATCGGGATGGAAATTGGAAATTGAGATCCGTTTGCTCCAAATTTATTAGCTCGTTAGCTTTTTACTTAATACTAGTCAATGCCACGTGCGTTGCGATTATTGTATTTAATATGTCTTTATTAGCGTGATGTAGAGATTTTAATTTTCTTGTCATAATCCTAACATGCTTTTGAAGTTTGAATTAAATTTTTTGGCATGAATTTTCTCTGGCAATTAGTAAAAATTAGATTTAAAATTGTGAGAATATAAGTAAAAAATAATTTATAATTTTATGGGAGTCCTGCACGCGATCGTGCAGAGTCCGCACCAATTCCGTGCGGGGACTGCCCTCCAAGATTGCGTGCGGGGACTCGCGCACAGTTGATTGCTATAAAAAGTCATACTTTACGGGTTGTAGGTGTTTGCATGCTCAAAGTGATTAAAAGAACCAATATCACCAAAATTCAGCAAAAATGATAATATTTATTTATATAACCAAGGGATGAAAAGTGGAAATAACTTCCTAAAAAATGAAATGTACAGCCATCAACATTGAGAAAAAACACGCAACATATAGTCATATTGTGCTACTGGCTCATTTTCAATTAATTACTACCAAAAAGTTTAGCAACGGAAATTCTATAGGCATAGATAGATATTCAAATGGTCTGTCCAATCATCTTACTATGCCCTGCTTAAACCTATAGCTAAAAACTTAACAGAAACCATTTGCAACTATTAACTAAAATAACAAAACCCGTTATACTTGGATCAATTCAATCATTTTCACCAAACTTATATGCTTAACATAATCATTCATCGGTTTCTTGCTAATTTCTTTAGTCCTACATTTTCCTGCTTCAGATGTCAAACCATAGCCTAAAAAATTAATCTATATTTCCATTTTTTTCCCTCTCTATTTTCTGTTAATCTTATAGCCAAAAATTCAATATAAAAAGAAATATACAAACTGAAAATACACACATTTTTAATATGCATAAAGTATGAATAAACTCATATCAAGAGTCCCAACAAAAAAAAAGTTGAAAATAAATAAAAAGACAGATTTTTTCCCTAGCTGACTCTAAAAAAAAAAAAAATTAAAATTCAAGACTTCTTTTCTGCAGCATATATCAAAAGTATATTCACGACATCATTGGAACAATCATCAACAAACAAAACCCATACACCCAAAATTAATGAAATGACGAAAACTCAAACATCTAACACATAAATTTAGGAATTAAGATATTTAGTGTTAAAACCCAAAAAGTCCTCGCACAGTCTGTGCGAAGACTCCGCACCAAGATTGCTATAAGAAGTCATACTTCACGATTTCCGTCAAGATTGTTAATACATGAGATACACAAGAGACATAAATGAATTAACAAGCTAATAAGCATTTTAATTTACATTAAACCAATAATGTACCTCTCTATTCACACAAAAACCCAAAATTGTGAATCGAATAAACAAAATTATAATAATCAGATAAAATCGAGAATATACCTCTCTATTCACTCGAAATCAAAAATTTTGTACGTAGAATCTTGAATAAACAAAATCATAATTTGAGAAAAACGGCATGTCAGGATTTACCTCTCTATTCACGAGAATTTTGCACGAAGAGATTAATCACAAAAAAGAGAGAGAAGAATTGAAGAAGAAATGAGAGAAGAAAATGATGATAATGATGAAGAAAGCTTGTGTCTGGGTTTGCGTGGAGAAATGGCTCCATCGCCCTTTTGAGTAAGAAAAAATGGGTATGACTGATATCTATAGTGAAATCACTGTTTAGCTACAGTGAAAGTCTCGAATACTATTGCAAATACAGTTAATTTTATTCATCTTTCTATAAGTAGTTAGATAATTTTGAAACTTTGATGAACCCATTTGTTCAATTTATGACAAAGAGTCACGTGTCAAGTATCAAAAATGAAAAATTTTGCTCGTACAGCATTCAGGGCTGCTTACAAGCTTACAGCCCCTCAGATGAGGGGCGCTGATTGTGGGGGCCCCTCGTGTGAGGAGACTGTAACTCTTACTGTACATAAGAGTGTACAGCAAGCACAATCCATCAAAAATATATCAAAGAGATATTGAGTTCGAAATAGCTAGCGAATCTGAACTTGAGGATCGAAATGAAAGAAAAAAGAAGTTAAGTAGAAAGGGACAAAATAAAAGAGAGAGATCAGAAAAGGGGTAAGAATGTACTGTGGAAATTCAGTTCAATATCCAACGAGGTCTTTTGGGCCCAACGTCATGTTGTCGTTGGGTTGGGCCAAAGAATTTTTGTATTCATCTGTCCCAAGAAAGAACTTGTTTTGAACTGCCTAAGATGCCATTTGATGATTTATGGGAATTTTTAAAATGGTGGCTAAGGTTGCATAGAGATAACGTAGCAATAATATATCATAAAGTTACATTAAAGTTTCTAAATTTGATTTATTAATATTAAAAAGTGAAAAAGAAAATCTTATTTGAATTATTGTAACGTTCTTTACCATTTAAGATTTTCGTTTTTCAGAATGCGTCCGAAATGGATACATTAGCCATTTAGAAGATTTCTTGCAACTTCGGTTTTCTCTTCTCAAGGTGATAATGGAAAATATTTCCGTTTAAGCATTTTTCTTGTTTAAATAGTCTTTTAGTTAAAGTGATTCCTCGATTAGACTATTTAACTATTCAGTTCTTATTAACCACTCCATTCTTAACTCAATCACCCGTTCCTATTAGGACTCAACAAGGTCCTGTTAGGTTAAATTTTAACGAGAATCGAATCGGACCTAAAATTTTCAACTATTTAGTAAGTGGATCCGTTCGGATTCGTTTCCATTCCGTTCACAGATTCCATACTATAATTATTTACAAAGCTACATTAATTTAACTAATAAAGTGTTCAATCTTAACTCTTACAAAATAATGTAGTTCAATAACATATATTTTTGTTTGATTGTTAAAATCACATAAAGTGGAAGATAATGAGCTCACAATAATTAAGGTAGGTGTTGTTGAGTTTCAATTCGATTTCTCCGGAATGGTAGAAACGACACCACAGTAAAATATCAGTTTTGGATAAAACTTGCGTCAATTTGATTAAATAAGTCTTGGACTGAAAATTAGAAATAGGATAATCAAAGTTTTGGGCTTGAATTAAATTAACTAGTTAGCAAATTTATTTTAAAAAATAAACTAATTTGATTTATTCAAAATAAAAAAAAATAAAAAAATTAGGGAAATTCGATTATTATTTAGTTCTTCAATTCTTGATTTAGAACTAAGAATCGACCCAAACCCGCTAGTTTTCGATTCAGATACTCGTTCGGGTATTTAACTTTAGAAGAACCACTTTTTTCAATTTGGGTCCGGTCCAATTTTGTCAGTTCGGTTTGGAAGTATTCTTGATTGAGTTTGAAATGATATCCACATATATTATGTTCTTCTTTCGACCTCCCATTCATATTTGCACAAAAATGCACTAGTCAAAACTCCGAAAATCCATCTTTATACACTCGCCCACTTTTCAAAGTGCTTATTTGAGATTTTATTCTTGTGCTGGAGTGTGATTGGGAGCTAAAAATAGTATCAAATTAAAGCTGCTTTCTTTCAATTGTACATTCCAGAGCATCTTTGCAGAAATATACATTGTTGGTACGTTTTGTTCTTCACTTGTAAATACTCAAAAATAATTTCCTTAATTTTTAATGTCACTTATCCGCATAGCGAGAAGCCCCAAATCATTGATTTGGTCAGGAAACACAAACACTGCACTACCTTGAGCCCAGGAAGCGAAGGGAATGAGCCTAGTCGTCTGGGAAAGAAAGATAGAAATAAGAAAGAAATAGATTATTTCCTAAAAGCTTGCCCAATACCCCTAGTACCAGATATTTAACAAGACTTATTTTCTTGATCAATTATATTTCCTTAATCTATCGTCAAGCGGTGCAACCTCCACTTATTTTGATAAGATCACGTCACTCACTCTTATGAATATGAACATCTTTAACTCTACAAAAAATATGTCTAAACTACCTAAATCGTTCTACCCTTGACTCCTTGACTATTTCTCAATCCGTGACAGCACCCGTGACTACTCTATATCTTCATTTTTAATCCCATTAATTTTAGTATGCCACACGCACATCCTAAAAGGGTTGATATAAGTTGACAATGAATGTAAGATTTGTCAAATCTTATTTACTTCACGGAGCTAATAACATCCACACCACACGTACAAAAATCGGTTTGACAAAGCAAGTACAGATCACACACAGCATATGGCGTGGATGGTTTTTGTTTTTCTTTTGTACAAGCAAATTCTGTACAAGCAAATTCTGTACAAGCAGAATTTTTGGAGCTAAAAATAATGGTTCGGATGTTGAAAAAGACTTTCCACCAAAAGTACGAGAACTTCATAAAAAGAGAGTGATCAAGAAAATCTGCAAAAGTCCCTTGTA
>NW_019267745.1:148785-198610 GCF_002742605.1 Olea europaea var. sylvestris
CCGTGAAAGTAGCGCGTGATTATAAACGCTTATATGAATAATTTCAATAGTTCGACGATCATATTTACATAAATTATGTTGGTGATCTAAAACCTCACTTCTGAAAACTAGAGGTCCAAATTGACCTTTTTTTCATAAAAATAAAAAAAAACATTTTTCTACTTTTGATCACGTGATTATATTTTCTTTATAAATTAAGAAAAATATTTTCTTTAAGGTAAATATGTTTTTATTTTCCAAGGAACTCGCGCTCTCTCTCTCTCTCTCTTTCTCTTTCATATATATCTTCTCTCTCATCTACACACCAATAAAAAATAGACAAGTATAATTTTTAAGTTAAAAATTAAATTAATCAAACATATTTAATTGATAATTTTCATGTAAATAAGTTCTAGGTAATTGAATTACCTAAATTTTATATTCTTTACATGTAAATTTCATTCTTGCAATCAAACGCACTCTAAATGTAAAATGTCGAAAGTCCAACAGTAATTTTCCTATAACTCAATGCAATTTTTATTTTTATTTTTATTTTTTTTGTGATTTGAAGATTAATGTTTAGAGAAAAAACCTTGGGCGTGAGCAGACAACAATTCTGATCTTTGTAACTGAGCAAACAGTTAATCTACAAGTACAATTTTTTTTTTAAACAGAACTAGTACAGAAAGACAACTTGTCTTTCCATGATTTACTGTTGTCAAAAAACTGTTTTTGGTATTAGCCAATTAAAGAAAGATAACTCGTTTTATGTATAAATTCTATAAAAAAAAAATTGTACTTATAACATTGTTTTTTAGCAAATATTCAAATGAAAACTTCAAAAGTCGAAGAGGAGAAAGATTCCATGTAAACAACACTTGTACACAGGTTTGTTGATTCTAAAGGTAGAGGAAGCTCGACATATAGCATGTTTATTGTGTGCACCAAAAATGAATTGAATTAAAATTCTTGAACGAGGATGCAACGGTTGACTGCAACATTAAAGAGTTCGAAGACATTAACAGAGGCCTTGTGAAGAGTTATCTTTTCTATTTAACAACCTATTTACCTTTAAAATGGCTCACCCTAAGGTAGGATCAAGCGATTAGAAGAGCACCGTACATCACATGATGTTAGATGCACCTCCGACAACCCTTGAAAATTTGTAGTATCGAGTACCATTCTAGCTTGATTGTGCTCCGAATAGTATCAGGTCTCCAAGGTGAATATCCTTTGATCAATCGAACAATATAAGCAAGGAAAATTGGCAAAATGGATCTGTAACCTCGAAAAAAGAATTGGATCTGAGAGTTGGTCACAAGGTTGCAATCCCGAACTCATTGAGAGTTGGTGGACTGCTCGAGCTGATGTTAATTTTTTGAGAAGTGATTTTGTAAAAATTATTATTTTTTGGAAAATGTATGATTAAAGTAAGAAAAAATTATGAATATACGTGTATAATTATTTTATTAAAAGAATGTGATTGTAATTGAGTTTGTGAAAAACAGAAATTATGAAAAAATAAAAAATCAAACAAGGGCTTTTTTTTCAACGATTTCATCAAAAGATTTAGCATGTTTTATTACGTGGAAGATTCTTTTTCTTATGCAAGTAGAGTGGTCTTTAATGGAGCTCGAAATGAACATTGTCTAGAATTTATCTTAGATTCAAACTTAATTGTCTGTTGTGCAATAATCGTATTTTTCGACTTGCAAAGGTCGCGCTTATGTAACAGGACATCGTGTTAAAAGTTGCATTTCAATATCACAATTTCCATTTTAAAAGCGCTATTGTTGTCTAACCAATAAAATAAACATAAATCACAAGGAATGCATGCAAGAAAAATTGTCTTGTAAAAATGACCTTAAAATTTTGTGACAATTATTTTTGGCACCCAAACTGAGATAAAATGAAATCTTGAGGGGGAAAAAAAACTAGTGACTAAATATGATGTACCAAATAAGCACGAACCGAATATTAGCTTGGCCATTAGAGTAGTAGAACTGTAGAACTCATAGTTCCGTCCCTGATCAGTGGCTTGGACTGATACTCGTCGTGAGGCTTCGTCTAACATTTTGTTATTATTCCTTTTAAGTTTATCGAAGATCACGACATTTTTAATTTTATTAAAAAAGTTCAAAAGCCGATGTTTTCGTCTTTTTATTTTAAAATGGTGTGAAATAACCTCAATTCCATTATTGATTATTCAACTAATAAGTAAAATTTTGTTACAGCTTAGGTATCTATACCTCATTGATAATTTCAAATCAGTTAATTATATAAATTGGATTTTTTTATGCAAAGATCATAAGTATTTATCGATGGATCATCTATAATACCTTGTTGATCAACTCTCTAATAGTTAATAATAATAATAATAAAATATTAATAGTTAGAGTAATTTACATATCCCTACAAAAGTACTTTGTCCTACATTCCTAAATCCGAAAAAGAAAAATGTCATTCATATAATTTGATTTTATCATTTTATGATTAATTCAATTCAGTAGTTTAATTTTTTTTTTACTATTCTTAATTATATATTAGGCTGCACACGAATATTCTATCAATAAACCCAAGAAATTACAAATATCTGAATCATCATTCTTGAACTTAAAATTTCCTTTTGTGTCTTCAATATTTTCCTTGTGAGAATATTAAGTGGCTCACATTTCCACTATTTCTAGTTAAAGGGACAAGGCATTTTTATTAACTAGATACAATGGTTGATTTCTCTTTGATGATCACCTAAAATATCTTCAGAATGTCTGCACTTTTAATCAACCATTGTATTCTAGAACCTAGTGCAATATTGTAGAAAATGCTAAAGTCTAAATGTTCCGTACGAGATTAATGAAAAAGACATATAATTTGTGCTTTCATATTGGGAGGTCACTCCATTCTAGAATATTCTATATCGATAAGTTTATAAGAATTGTCTAGAACCCTACTATAATTTACACGTGTTACTATTATATAAAGAGCTTTAGGATTAATATCTACCATATGATAAAGTACCTTTCCACTGTTCACCTTAAAAGGTGGAAGTAAAAATAGGGGGTAGATTCATTTGCAAAGCCATCCTATTTAAGGTGAGGTTTGGAGCTAGTAAGAGTTAACTTGTGAGGAACAATTGAGGACTAACAAACTTAAGTTGTGCTTATAAAGTTTTAATACATAGAAATTACATATTTCTCTCTATATCTCTTGTCGATTTTTTCTTTCTTGTCTTAGTCATTTTTTTAAAGTTCCGTCTACTATACTTATGAGCACCGTATATCAAGAAATGTTGTCTAAGCAAATACTACAAAGGTTATGTATGGAAAGTTAATTGACAGAAAACCAACTATGAGAATGCCAAGAGGCTTATTTATTTTTATTTTTTTTCACTATTTTGAGTTAGGGGAAAAATAATTTTAAGGCATTTCTAATAACTAGATGCAATGGTAGGTAGACAGCCGACGCTTTTGGTGGATCATCAAAGAGATTTGAAAAATTGTTTGGAATCCAGTGCAATATTGTAGAAAATGCTTAGTATAGAAAGTCACATATTAGATTGATAAAAAAGATAGTTTAAAATGATAATAGAGTATTCTCATATTGTGGGGGCCACATCATTCTATAATATTCTATATCAAGACGTTTGCAATACAACATTGCTATGATTTTCATGAGTAACTATGTTATAGAGAACTTTAGGATTAATATCTATCACCAGTCGCTATCACGTACGTTACACGAATTTTGTATTTATCGTATTTTTATTAGTGTATAAATTTTAGTTTTTTTGGAAAGTTTTTGAAGCAATATTTAAAAATATTTTCATGATATAAGAAAATAATTGTAAATGATTTTTACAATTGCGTAGCAGTATATTATCTAGAAAAAATAGACTTGTATATTTCAAGCTTGAATAAAAAATATACAAATTATTTTGCTTGTATTCTTTGATAGTGTTGATATGATTGAATTGAATGTGAAGATTATATTTCTAAATTTTGTATAGTTCAATATTGAAAAATTGAAAAAAAAAATTCTCCACACAGTGCGGAGTAAAAATAAAAAAAGGTGCGGAGAGAGTTGAACCATGTGCGGAGAGTTGGCAAACTCTTCGCACAACGAAGAGTAAAAAAAAAAACTCTCCGTACAGTGCGGAGAAATAATAAACCAACTCTCTGCACAATATGGAGAGCAAAAAAAAACTCTTTGCACTGTGCGGAGAGAGTTAATCTCTTCGCACAGTGCGAAGAGTTGGTCCGTATCATAGCAAAACTCTTCGTACAATGCGGAGAGAAAAAATTCTCCGCACAGTACGTAGAGAGTTGACAAACTCTTCGCACAGTGCAGAGTGAAAAAAAACTCTCCACACTGTGCGTAGAGTTGACAAACCAGCTCTCCGCACAATACAAAGAGAAAAAAACTCTTCACACAGTGCGGAGAGTTGTTTTTAAATTCCTTAATTACAAGTCAAATTTCAAGATTGTAAATTTTTCATATATACAACGAAACAGAGTCGAAAAACATGGCTCAAAATCAATATGTCTTCTTTAAATTTCAGTCACAACTCAATTTCTGAGCATGCAAATCATATTTATAGTATTGGAAAGGAGTTTTCTCGTGATTCATACAATGAAATAATATGTGAGTTGTGCAAAGAAGAGGATATTGATATTACCATGGTATTGCTTTCACAAATAGAGGCTCTAGGGCATCACCCAAATTTAATATTTTACACCTGCATGATAATAGTTCTTGGACATTAGAAGCGGCTACTATTTTCAATGAAATTATAATTTCGGGTTGTAGGTCAGGAATTAAAGTGTTCAATGCATTGCTCAAAAATTGTTTGAGAAAATGTCTCTTGGAACTTGCAGATAAAGTCTCGAGAGTTCTTATTTTTCTCTTCACACTGTGCAAGAGATAGTTTGCAACCTCTCTGCACTTTTTGCAACCTCTCCGCACTTTGCGAAGTCTTTTTTTTTTTTTTTTTTGCTCATATGTGGAGTTTTTTTTTTTTATCTCATGAGTTTATATATACTAAAATTATTATTATTTTTTAATGTTGCTGACATGATACGTGTGTGGAAGAATATTTATCAATCATCATAAACAAAATTCTTCACAAAATGCAAAAAATAAAAATGCATAATAAATCTTCTTAAGATTACAATTAAATATTTTTTATGAATAACATAAAAAAAATCATTTTTATCTTCAACAAAAAAATGCATTTAAAAATTAGCAATTTTATAACCACTTTTTTTTTTTAAATTCTCGGAAATACAATTATAAAAAAAGGAAACAATATTGAATTACAATATTTAATACTTAAGAAATTCAATATTAAATAAATTTTATACATTTATAACAAATTATAAATCCATATATGCAGTTTACCGTATTTGCAGCTAACCGTATTTTCAAACAACTTGCCGTATTTGCACTTTACTGTATATGCAGCATACCATATTTACAATTTACCGTATTTTCACCATACCGTATTTGAAGTTTACCGTATATGCTGTCTATCGTATTTGCAACTTGCTGTATTTTTATATATCGATTTTTGCACTTACAAATATCGAGAATGCAAAACATCATACATTTACTTACCAAACCGAATTTCAAAAAAAATTTCCAAATTTTTATTTTTTCAATATAAGCATAAAATAATTGTTAAATATATATGAAGCACAAAATATAAATACATATGAATATAGTACTCAACCTTCAATTTTCAAATATTGAATTATACAAAATTTAGAAATATAATCTTCACATTCTACTCAATCATATCAATATTATCTAAGAATACAAGCAAAATAATTTGTATAATCTCGTATATTTCTTATTCAATTATGAAATATACAAGTATATATTTTTTAAATGACACAATACTGTTATGCAATAGTAAAAATAAATTGCAATTATTTTCTTATATCATGAAAATATTTCTACCTATCACTTCAAAAACTTTCCAAAAAATTAAAATTCATACACTGATAAAAATAAGATAAATGCAAAATTCGTACAACGCACGTGACACTCACTGTGCGGAGAGTTTTTTTTTTTTAACTTCGCACTGTACGGAGAGTTTGCTAACTCTCCGCACTGTGCAAAGTTTTTTTTTTACTTTTTTTATTCTGCACTGTACGGAGAGTCCGCATTTTTTGACAGTGTCCGCACAGAATGCCATCTCTCTGCACTGTGCGGAGAGTTTTGTCATCTCTCCGCACTGTGCGGAGAGATTTTTTTTACTTTGCACGGTATGGATAATTTGCCAACTTTCCGCACATGATTTGTCATCTCTCCGCATTGTTCGGAGAGTTTATTTTTATTTTTTTAAAACTCATGTGCGAAGAGTTTTTTTTTTTTGCTCATGATAGTTTATATTTACTAAAATTATTATTATTTTTTTAATGCTAGTGCCATGATATGTGGAAGAACATTTGTTTGATATAAACAAAATGTAAAATAAAAAATGACATCATGCATAGTAAAATTGAATTCATTTATTATTGTATGAATAGTAGACCCTCCATCTCCTTTTTATTAGAAGTTAGATATGATAGATTCATTTGTAAACCATCATAGTTAGGCGAGTTTTCGAGCTAGCAAGAGTGAACTTGTGAGACACAATTAAGGACTTGCAAACTCAAGGTTGTACTTATAAAGTTTTAATACATATACTTCTCTCTAATATCTCGTCAGTTTTCTCTTTGTTGCCTTAGTCAATTTTTTAATGTGTTGTCTAGTGTACTCGTGAGTACCGTGAATCAAGAAATGTTGTCTAAGCTAATACTACAAATGATACTCGCGAGTTGAAGAAAAACTCTGCATGACAATATTTTGACTATCAACTCTCCACAACATTAGTTGATTATCATTGAGGAAAGAAATTGTTCGCTTCAAATTTCTCGACAAAATAAAACATGTTCAAGCTAGTTACATTTAAATTTACAAAGATACTAGTAACACTTATCAGCCCCTGTTTGTTTTCCATTTTTTCTTCATTAAAATGAAAAATATGATCGTTATTCATCATATCAAGCCACCAAATTTGAATTTCTATTTTTTGTGTGGTTCATAACGACTATATTTTTCATTCTCATTTTTACATTAATATGTACCAAACGGGGTAAATTTAGTCTCATTTTCATGAAGTTTGCTTTGTGTTAATAGCAATTAATCAGAAGCCTCATTTTAAGTAGTTTTATTGTTGTCACAAAGTTCAATATAACTCTTTTATTCTGAACAATCCTTAGCAAGTATTTGATGGTCATTATATTGTGAAAAAAAATGATGTTTTCAATAGTAATTTTTTGATGAATGTATGGTTAAAAAGTATAGAAAAGTTTTGGATTTATGTGTAAAATATTTTATTGTGTGAATGTATGGTTAAAAATGAATATGAGAATAAAAAATTTAAAGGAAGACAAATATGGATTAATTAACCAATAGCAATAGAAAATGTTGAGAAAAAAATTAAATAGCTGCCAAGTTTCCCATTACTTTACTCTTTCGTTTTCTTTATTTTAAAGTCAAGCCAAGTCAAATCAATAAATATTAGCACTTCTTTGAGCTTCATTAAAATCGTTTTTTTAAATTTAAAAAGTGTTTTAAAATAGCGATCTTTATAAAAATATATATGTGCAAAAAATAAGAAAATATTTTGAATTTACGTATAAAATTATTTTATGAGAGAATATGTAGTTAAAAATAAATTTTAAAGATATGTGTTTTTGAAATAATGGAGCACAAACAAGGGATAAGTAATCTATGAGACTACATAATTAAAAATTAATACCAAATATTATTCTCAAAACATAAAAGCCACATGTTGCTTACTTTCAAACCAAATTGGTATGTAGAATTTCAAATATTATTAAAATTTCAGTCCGGCTAAATGAATAAAAAATTACTTTAGAATCATTTATATATAAAGGTCACTCTATAAATATTTGTGAGGCCTTCCAAGTGGTATTGTTGGCTTATTGACTAGACATAGCAAGACATATCATCACAATTATTAGAAAATAACGTAGTCAAGATCTATGATTGTTCGAGTTCTATAGTTGGGTGGGTTTTTCATCATATGTTCATTCCCATTGATATTTAGGTAAGTTAGTTACTTGGAAAAACTTTCCATCCCATATCTATTTGAATTTTCAACGATAGATGTATTTTGAATCAAGATGCATCCACCCCTATGGCCATGTTCTATTCGGAGGAATAAAATATAAATTGTCTTTCGAAGAGATGGCTGAGTGGTTGTAGCCCCGATCTTGAAAATCAGTATGGTTTTGAACAAAGAACTATCAAGGGTTCGAATCCCGCAGGTATTGAAACCATTAAAAGAACACCCAATAATTTATTGTGCACTGTACGAAGTATTTGAAATACGGGAAAGAAATGGGCATTGGATTCTCACCAATGTTTGTGTTACTCAAGCCGACATTCTCGCTTTCGCTTCGTCCACCACTGCTCGCGCAGGGGCTTCCTTCTAAGGCGGAACGCTCCCCTACCGATGTGTCTTTACATCCAACAGTTTCGACAGATCGCTTAGCCCTATTCATCTTCAGCGCAAGAGTGCTCGATCAATGAGCTATTACGCACTCTTTCAAGGGTGGCTGCTTCTAGGCAAACCTCTTGAGCACGTTCTACAAAAAAGTTATCGAGACCACGTCCTCTGATGTCAATCATATTACATTACCGAGCTAGAAGACCTCATCTCATACAATAGAAGGTAGAGTTAGAAAGATTGAGGTTGATATTAAGACGACAAGAATAGACAATTTGATATTAAATGAAAGAGCTTAGATAGCTAGATACAAAAATCAGCACCAAAGGTGAGTCGACATAAGGTTCTCAATTCAGCACGAGAGTGCATCACATTCTAATATAAAGATATCATCGATTAGGTTGGATGGGCCTAAGATTTTTAATACTTGAGTCAAACTTAAAATGTTGAGCCCCAAATCATAGTGTGCATCTAAATTTCTTACTTCAGAAGGGTTTTACAAAAAGTAGGAAAACTTAGAGTTATCCTACACATAAATATGAGAATAACATATGTAAATTTTGTTTGTTTTGTAAACAAATTGTCATCGAGTGCATGGTGTTTTTTTCGAACATTTTGCATAATTTCTTAGTAAAATGGTCACACATAAAACGAAGTTTTGACTAGATTATATTGATATGAAAAATAGGGGATTTGAGTTGCGATTTCAAACCTTTCTAACATTTCATTTGTGGCAATCATAGTCCCAAACATTTCAATTCGTTGTAAGTCAATTTTTTTATTTTTTGAGTCAACTAATAAAGAAATGGACCAAATTTGTCCTTTGGCTGCATCGAATTGAAATATTTGGAATTGTAAGTGCCATGAATGAAAGTTTAGGATACAATATACAATTCTGTCAGTAGCAGATTTAGGGGGCCTAGTCCCCTAGCACATTTACACTTTCTAGGGTTGAAAAAATAATAATGTAGAAGTAAAAAAAATAAAATAAAATTATTTGTAATGTTTTTTAATATATTAGCTCGGCTTAAATTTTCCATCGAAAGACAAAAAGTTAAGGTCTAGCGAGAAAATACAGGGTGATTTGGAGAGAGATAGGAGGATTCGAGGTGTCAGAGCAACCACATCTTTGCCATGAGGCCATTGGATGAGAAGGGTGGAAACACTAATTTTTGACAAGCTTTACAAATTTGTGGGAAACAATCAGCAAAATTTTATGATAGAAAACTCACATTATGAAGGATTCAATATGAACTCGAAAAGTTAATGCTTGCCCCTTAAGAATAACCGGGTGAATATTAACGTAAGACCGTTTGCTGCCCTTTGATTTGAAAGGGGTTTCCACGAATATTAATGATTTAAAAGCTCTTCTAGAAAACATCAAGCTAGAGAAATTGGTGTCAATGGATCCGAATGGGATTGTGGTGCATCACCATCGTGATATTGGGGAGTACTTGAGAATGGAGGATGAACATTAGTGATAGTTTTGATTGGAATTTGGAAGAATTTTGATATATGGGTTGCTGTCAATTTTTTTATTTCTTAATGAAGATGAATTTTTCTATTTCTTGTTTTACTTTTCAATTTTGGTTTAATATTAATTGTATTGAATTGGTTTTCATCTTATGAAATACTGATGCACTAGTTTCCGCATCCCAGCTATATGAAAACAAGGACGACTGTGGAGTAAATTTCGGTCAAGTACATTAATTTCTTTGTTCAAGTCTTCTCAATTCTCCATAATTTTATATGTTCCTAAAATGAAGTTATGTTCTAAATTTAGCTAATACAAGTGAAACATAATCACAAAGAAACGTGTTAAAAAAATAAAAAATAAATAAAAAAAGAAAGAAAAAAGAAAAAATCATCCCTTGGATCTAATCTAAAGTTTTGATTGGTGTTTTCACTTCTTTAAATTTTCTTCACTTCTTCGAATCTTTGTCATTTCCAACTTATAGGGTATTGTGTTCCAAAAATAAAGATATGCTCTATGTTTAGTTAATAAAAGTGAAACATAATCATGAAGAGACAAAATTTAGAAGAAAATTATTCACCATTGAATTTATTCTAAGGTTTTGATTGGTGCTTTGTCACTTTTTTGTGTGTTTGTCATTTTTTATTTTTATTTTTATTTTTTTGAACTTTTGTCACATTTTTGAATAGTTTGCCACTATCTTTATTATTTGTTACTTTTTTAAAATTTCTGTCACTTTTTTGAGTGAGAAACATAGATTTTGATTGGTATTTTATCACTTTTTTAATGTTTGCCATTTTCTGTATAGTGCTTTTCACTTTTTTAAATAATTTTCTGTCACTTTTTTATTGTTTGTTATTTTTTAAGTGACAAGCATAGGTTTTGATTGGTGTTTCATTACTGTTTTTAGTGTTTGTCATTTAAAAAAAAATTATCACATTTTTAAGACTTCGACATTTTTTTAAATTTTCTATATTTTTTTAAAATTCCTATCACTTTTTATTATTATTATTATTTTAGTGTTGCTTTTTCTGTCACTTCCTTGGAATTTATGTCACTTTTTAAGTGACAAACATCTCTTTTTAATAAAATTCATATATAAAAAGTGACAGAATCTTTCGAAAACAATCCGACAGAATCACCTGAATGTAAGAATTGATCAACAGGATCCAAAATTGTAATTCGAGCCCACCGATTTCACGATGTTTCCTTAAAACGAATTTGCTGCCTTCAATGGTGCTAAAGGCGTTCAGCAATCGTTTCCCAAGATAAAACGAATTTTTGTCTCCTACGGAAGCAGCACTGCAATCTGCAGGAGTTCCAATAAACTCAACGAAGTGTGTTTTACTTCGAGACAATATCAGAATGAGAGAGAGGGAAATGAGATTCAAAGTACAGAAAGTTTGCAATGAAAATGGTGTAACTTTTTTGGTAGAGAGGTTGGCTATTTATAGACTTGTTCGTGGCCATTCGAACAGTCATCACCTTTCAGCCTCAAAAATTCGAACAGACATGTTGTTCTTAAAAGTCGTCTCTGTTGTAAACAGTCGACTGTTAAAAGAAAATAAAACACCCGGAATAAGCCAAAATTTAAATTTCATACTGTACCCAAGAATTTGATTATTTACAATTTGGCTCAAAATTTTAAATAAATTTTGTTCAAAAAGTTAAAATAGTGTAAAGGTCCACCCGCATCAGCACCAAACCGAACCGGACCGGACCGGACCGCGCTCGTGCTCGTGTCGTGCCGGCCGACCGATCGGACGGACGGCGATGGCAGCGCACGCGTATGGGTTTATGACCGAACCCAATAGGATATAGGTCTTCCCCCTTCCAAAAACTATTGGTACCCCTTGGGGCCCAAACACAATTCCAAACTTCCACCTTATAAACCACACCAAAGTTTTCTAACTTTCCTATGTGGGATAAGTGTTTGGAAAATCAAATTCTTCCATAATCCTTAATTTATGTGGGTTAATTTAACACTTAATATTTCATTCAATTTTAAATGGTTTTCGATAAATAAATATATCACGTTAATCATCTTGCGAAGTAGAATGTGAATATGCTAGGTCCCGTATTAATTAAAAGGTGGGTCCCACTAAAATTTGGGCTCAAAGTTGACCCATTTCATAACCATTTTTTCCAACAATCCTCCACATGAATGAAATATGTTGGCCTTATTCCAAACGATAACATTTGATATGTTTTTCAAAGAAAAAATGGAAGAAGACTGTATCGGGATAAGTAGTCAATGACTTTTAACTTTCCCTAGTAAAATCTATCGAATTTCTTTAGCCAATCAGTAGCAAGTTGCTTTGAACAGTCAGCCGTTTATGGAAACCTAAACAATAGAAGTCACACAGTTTTCTTCGAACACAGTTGGTTCTCACGTTTGTGTCCATTTTGGCCTTGGACACCTCCTGGTTTATGAGTGGTTTTTAGAGAATTCATCTTCACCTAATTCTCTTAGAAGTGGCCCCTTCTCACTCACATAGGTGATTTCCATAAAGAGTATTCTACTATACTCCACTTAAACGAATCAAGACATAGAAGTCATTAAAAGCGTATCTTAACCTATTTCGCGGCAGCTGAGCACTGGCTCATCATAGGAATGGGTAGAAGTAAAATATTCCCAGTGCATACTAAGTTTTTCACAGTTCGGTTGTCCCATTGAACCTAGATCTTGGGATCTCCAGTCAACTAGGTTGGGTTGCTACCATGGAAACTTTTGATTATTTTATTAGTTTTAATCTCATGCCCTTCGATGAACTTTCGACTTGCTCTCTTGTTAAACTTTTAGTTAGCGGATCCGCATTATTCTCTTTTGATTTCACATACTCTATAGAGATAATACTTGTAGAGAGCAATTGTCTAACAGTATTGTATCTACGACGTATATGTCGAGATTTACCGTTGTACATTGCATTTTGTGCCATACCAATTGCTGATTGACTATCGCAATGGATACATATAGCAGGCACAAGTTTTATCCAACATGGAATATCTTCTAGAAAGTTTCGTAGCCATTCGGCTTCTTATCCGGCTTTGTCTAATGCAATGAATTCAGATTCCATTGTTGATCTAGCTATACATGTCTGTTTTGAAGATTTCCATGTATTGCAGTACCTCCAAGTGTAAAAACATATCCACTTGTTGATTTGGAGTCTTTAGTAACTGATATCCAATTTGCATCACAGTATCCTTCAAGTACTGCTGAATATCTCGAATAGTGCAATCCAAAATTTTAGGTATGTTTTAAATACCCTAAAACTCTAACAATAGCCTTCCAATGATCAGTGCTTAGATTACTTGTATATCGACTTAGCCTACTAATTGAATAGGCAATATCAGGTCGAGTGCAATTCATAACATACATTAAACTGCCAATAATACGAAAGTATTCCAATTGAGACTTACTATCACCAGTATTGGAAACAAGATGCATATTAACATCCATAGGTGTTTTCATGGGAATAATATTATATTTCTTGAATTTATCAAGAATCTTCTCAATGTAATGAGATTGAGACAATATGAGACCATCAGATGTTCTAGAAATTTTAATTCCTAATATAACATCGGCCACACTTAAATCTTTCATTTCAAATTTACTTGTTAGCATCCTTTTTGTAGTTTGAATTATGGTATCATTGTTACCCATAATCAACATGTCATCTACATATAAACATACCATGACATATCCATTTGGAGTGTTCTTGACATAAACACATTTGTCACACTCGTTAATTTTGAAACCATTTGACATCATAACCATGTCAAATTTTTCATGCCATTTCTTAGGAACTTGCTTTAATCCATATAATGATTTAACAAATCGACACACTTTCTTTTATTGTCTTGAGGCTACAAAACTTTCAAGTTGCTCCATATAAATTCTTTCATCTAATTCCCCATTCAAAAATACCGTTTTAACATCCATTCGATGTATATCCAAACCATTCAATGCTGCTATTGCAATAAGCATACGTATAGAAGTGATTCTTATCACAGGAGAATAGGTATCAAAATAATCAAGACCTTCTTTTTGCTCGTAGCCTTTAGCGACAAGTTTTGCTTTATATTTGTCAATTGATCCATCTGTTTTCATTTTCCTTTTGAAAATCCATTTACATCCCAAAGGCTTATTACCGGGAGGGAGGTTTACTAATTCCCAAGTATGATTTTGTAGTATGGATTCAATTTCACTATGAATAGCTTCTTTTCAATATGAAGCTTTGGTTGATGACATAGCCTCCTTAAAACTTTGAGGTTCATTTTCTAACAAATATGTTAGAAAATCAGGCCTAAAGGAGGTTGACGTCCTAGCCCTCTTACTTCGTCTAGGTTATTCATTTATAGATTTTTGATCTATAGTCTCTTCGTTTTCACGAGATCTCTTTTGTGAATTTGATTCACCTTGCATGTTATAAGGAAAAGTATTTTCGAAAAATGTAGCATCCCTTGATTCAATAATTGTATTAACATGCATATCAGATATTTCAGACTTATATACCATAAATCTGTACGCATTACTATGGTAGGCATAACCAATGAATACACAATCAATGGTTTGTTCCTATCTTAACCCTTTTAGGTTTAGGAACTACTACCTTAGCCAAACATCCTCATATCTTCAAGTATTTATAATTAGGTTTGTGACATTTCCATACTTCATAAGGTATCTTTTGCGTTTTTCGATGTGGTAGTTTGTTAAGAATATAGTTGGCAGAAAGCAAAGCTTCCCCCCACAAGTTCTGCGGTAATCTAAAACTTATTAACATAGCATTCATCATCTCTTTCAATGTTCGATTCTTGCGTTCAGCAATACCATTAGATTAAGGAGAATAATGCGCGATAGTTTGATGAATAATTCCGTGTTCCGAACAGAATTTCTCAAATGGTGAATCATATTCACCACCTCTATCACTTCTTATGGCCTTAATCTTTTTGCTAAATTGATTTTCAACTTCTAACTTGTAGTGTTTAAATACTTCAATTGCTTCGTCTTTACTTTTAAGCAAATACACAAAGGAATATCGAGTACAATCATCTATAAAAGTGATAAAGTACTTATTACCTCCCCTAGTTTGAACAAATTTTAAATCACATACGTTGGTGTGAATTAAATTTAGGGGTTCGGTACTTCTTTCAATAGAACGAAAGGGTAGACGTGACATTTTGGCTTCTACACATATATCGCATTTGTGATTAGGATTTAAATCACACTTTGGTAATAAATCTAATTTGATTAGTCTACGCAAAGTGTTATAAATTGTATGTCCTAATCGTTCATGCCAAATGTTAAATGACTCAAGCAAGTAAGAAGAAGATGTATTCTTATTAATTGGAGGTACAACAGTCATTACATTCAATTTAAAGAGCCCCTCATTCAGGTAGCCTTTTCCTACAAATATTTCATTCTTTGAGAGTACAAATTTGTCTGAGACAAATACTAGTTTAAACCCGTTCTTACTTAGTAGAGAACCAGATACCAAGTTTTTCCTAATATCGGGCACATGAAGAACATCATTCAAACTGAACTCTTTTCCACTTGTCATTTTCAGCACTATCTTCCCATGTCCTTCTACCTTGGAAGATGACGAGTTTCCCATGTAGAGATGTTCATCATGATCCATTGCTTTGTAGGTAGAAAACATCCCGCGATTTGAGCATATGTGACGAGTAGCTCCAGTATCTACCCACCACTCCTTAGTGTTTCCAATTAAGTTGCATTCAGAGACGACCGCAGAAAGATTCATGTCTTGTACCTTATCAGTGAGGTTCTCATGTTCTGTTACATTGGCCTGGTTAGTTTTTCCCTTCACATTTTTTGGCTTTCGACAATCCTTGGAACGATGTCCTGCCTTGCCACAATTGTAACAGCTGCCTTTAAACTTTTTAGCAGTTTTTGAAGAACCAATTTGTCCTTCCCCATTGTGCTTCCTCTTTTTGCTTGTCTTGAAGCCTCCTTCTACAATGTTGGCTTTTGATTTCATCGAAAAATAATCCGACAGAATCACCTGAATGTAATAATTGATCAACAGGATCCAAAATTGTAATTCAAGCCAACCAATTTCACGATGTTTCTTTAAAATGAATTTGCTGCCTTCAATGGTGCTAAAGGCGTTCAGCAATCGTTTCCCAGGATAGAACGAATTTTCGTCTCTTACGGAAGCAGCACTGCAATCTGTAGGAGTTCCAACGAACTCAACGAAGTGTGTTTTACTTCGAGACAATATCAGAACGAGAGAGAGGGAAATAAGATTCAAAGCACAGAAAGTTTGCAATGAAAATGGTGTAACTTTTCTGGGAGAGAGGCTGGCTTTTTATAGACTTGTTCGTGGCCATTCGAACAGTCATCACCTTTCAGCCTCAAAAATTCGAACAGACATGCTATTCTTAAAAGTCGTGTCTGTTGTAAACAGTCGACTGTTAAAAGAAAATAAAACACCCGGAATAAAGCAAAATTTAAATTTCAAAGTATTTTCTACTTTCAAAAGATTTTTCATATGACTTTTCAAAAAAAAATCCTAATTTTAAGGGTATTTTTATAAGTTGCACTTTTTCTATATATTGGTCCAATGGAAAAAAAGAGTTTTTTGTCCCCTTAACTCAATGTATTGCAAAGTCCATTTAAAAAGGTTGGCAGGGAATTTTCTAGATGGACCAAAGGTTAGGAACTAATTGTGCAAAAAATTCGAAAAATTAATAAAAGGCATATAAAGGTTTGGAGAATCAAATTCACACATAGGTCAAATATATGAATGTTTAACATTGCTCTACAGGTACTCTATCAGTACTAAATCCCTGTTTGGCTCCATTTTAATGATAATTTGAGGAAAAATGTATTTTAAAATAGTGATTTTTTGGATAATGTTAAGAAAAAATAAGAAATTTTTTGAATTTATGTATAATATTATTTTATGGATGAATATTTTATTGAAAATGAGTTTAAAAAAAATGCATTTTGAAAAAATGGGTCCAAACAGGGGCTAAGCTAACATTTTAATTTTATTATTTGTCATTTTAAATTTAAAAAATAAAAACAAAACACATGGAACTCCAAAGATTGTGAACCTAAGGTGGTCACCTCATGATCGACCCTACTATAAGGAATGCAAAGATATGACATTAATGTGTTAAGTACAAACTTTGCACAAGAATCTCAATTCCTATATAAAAATACCTAAAAACAATTATGTTGTAGTGTGACCGAAATTTTAGTGGGTATTGAAGTTGTAATTTGAAGTGGTTTTGACGAAATCAACTTATGAATCGGAACAAATTATTTCCGCATTTTTGCTAGTTGGACGCTTGAGCGAAATCGTCAAATTCGGAATAGAAAACTGTCGGCTGCTACTCGCCCCCTGTCGCTCGAGCAACAGGGCTGTCAAGCGACTGTTCTTCTTGACTTTTCGCGTTTTAACATGTTTTAGACTCTTATTCATCTGCAACTTCATTTCTAGGGTTTTAAATATGTACAGAATGACGTGTATTGTTGAATAGAACAGAATATACAACATCTTGCGAATTTTAGTCGTAGTTGAAAGTATTGAGATCTTGATGGTGCATTCTATTCTTTCTTTTGAAGCTATGACATCTAGCCAAGGAACATTACTCGAATCTTAAGTAGCTTGTGTTGTGAAGGAGATATTGTAAACACAATTCTTATTGATTATAGTAAATTCTTCTCTTCTGCCCGTTGTTTTTTTCCCGTCTTAGATTTATGTTCTTGTTTTGCTTTACTTTACTTCATTATTGTCACAATTTTTTCATCAATACACAACAAGTGATATTAAAGCGATTCTGGTAACTTGTTTGTTTCCAGCAAATTCATTATCAAGCGTCAAACATTTTTCACTTATCCAAACTTTTAATAGATTTCCATTCTTAGTACAATATTTTATTTGATGTCGAAGTTGAATGAACAATCCTACATATGATGGGATAGTGCTCGAGTATAAAAGATTAATTCATTTCTTGGGCCAATGATATAGGGTAAATGCCGAACTGCCTCTAACGTGCTATTTTGTGGGTTTTGTTAGCTATTTTAAACTAGATAAATCTATTGTTTGATTTAGCTAAAAAATGATAAAAATCTAAATTAACAATTAATTTTAATCACATATCTTATAAAATTTATAACTTTTACAAATTTTCAAACAATATAATTCATCAAGTTTTATTAAAATTTATCAAAAATATAATTTTTAACTATACAAACAAAAATCTAACATCATTTAGCCCTTGTTCGACAAACATTATTAGGTAAAATGGAGTTTTGAATAGTAATTTTTTTGGATAATATATGGTTAAAAAGCAATTAAAAATTTTGAGTTTACGTAAGGTAAAAAAATGAGTGTAATTTTTATTATTATTTTTTTTTTTGGAAATAATGGTTATCCAATAGGCAGAGACGGATATAGCGGGGGGCTGGGCTGGGCTGTAGCCCCCCCCCCCCACCGGGTCCAAGAATTTTTTTTTTAAGGTATTTATTATTTTTTTCTGGGTAAAAAATCAATTTTTTATGTATAAAATTTTTTTTCTACATAGCATCTTGGTTTGAAATTTTGTAATCCGATCGTGGATTCAATCCTGGATCCGTCTCTGCCAATAGGGGCTTACATTTCACACCAGTAATTACTAATTTTTCAAAAAATAGGGGTAACCCATTTGATTTTACCGAGGTGAAGGCCGCCAGCGGATCTTCGTTTTGGCCGAGGACAGAATTTTCAATTTTTAACTATTTCCAACAACTGGACTATGACGAAAAAAACTCTATATGTGTGTGATTCGAATCTGAAGATGGGTTCCGAGCCTAACCAGATTTCCGAACCTGCTGATTCGTTGTTGCAGTGGGCCCACCACAATACCGCTTGTAGACAATAATGTTATGTCGTAAACTTACAAAAATGGACACACATGATTTGACAATGACAATTATGACACTCTGTGCCGCCAATTCTGATAATTGTGGAAAGGGTAATTGGTACAAAACGTCCCTACCTTTCAAGTCTATTGTGAAAAACGTCCCTACCTTTTATTTTTTGGTATTTTTGCCCTCATTTGAACCTTTCTTTGCGCTGGACGTCCTTCCGTCCATATTCCGTCAGTTTTTTCGTTAATTAAAGGGTAATTGGCACAAAATGTCCCTACCTTTCATTTTTTGGCATTTTTGCCCTCATTTCAACCTTTCTTTGCGCTGGACGTCCTTCCGTCCATATTCCGTCAGTTTTTCCGTTAATTAAATACAAAAATACATTTTTCTTTCCATAAACAAGAGTAAAATTGTCCTTACCCACTTCACCCCTTTTTCCCGCCATCAACTTAGTCCATAAGTAACAGTAGCAGCAACATGAATCTGAAAATACTTTAAATGATTAAGTTAAATAAAGAAAAAACATCGTGAACACATTATATTTCACAATTCCACAACTACTGTTGCTGTCATCTTGTGTCACTGGAAAAATTTAGAAAGACATATTAAATAAGTAGTCAATTTATTATGAGCCAAAATGGTGAATGGCTCTTTTTGGCTCAATGGAGAAGATGAATGGCTCATTTTAAATTGACTCATTATAAATTGACTACCCATTTAATATGTCTTTCTAAATTTTTTCAGTGACACAAAATGACAGCAACAGTAGTTGTGGAATTGTGAAATATAATGTGTTCACAATATTTTTTCTTTATTTAACTTAATCATTTAAAGTATTTTCAGATTCATGTTGCTACTACTGTTATTTATGTACTAAGTTGATGGCGGGAAAAAGGGGTGAAGTGGGTGAGGACAATTTTACCCTTGTTTATGGAAAGAAAAAGGTATTTTTGTATTTAATTAACGGAAAAACTAACGGAATATGGACGGAAGGACGTCCAGCGCAAAGAAAGGTTGAAATGAGGGCAAAAATGCCAAAAATTGAAAGATAGGGACGTTTTCCACAATAGACTTGAAAGGTAGGGACGTTTTGTGCCAATTACCCTTTAATTAACGGAAAAATTGATGGAATATGGACGGAAGGACGTCCAACGCAAAGAAAGGTTGAAATGAGGGCAAAAATGCCAAAAAATGAAAGGTAGGGACGTTTTCCACAATAGACTTGAAAGGTAGGGACGTTTTGTGCCAATTACCCATTGTGGAAATTAGGACCTGCACCATATTTTCTTTTTCAAATTTTAAATGTCGAAGATTTTTTATTTTTTTTTTGAAAGTTTCAATTAATTTGAACATTCACCATTTTTTCTTAATAAACATGCTTTTATTCATTTGTAATTAATTCAAAACATTTTTCTTATTTGTAAAAACCATAATTAACCTTTCATTATCGTGTATATGTATATTACTCTATTTTTTTGTTCAATTTTCATAAAACTTAGGGCCCGTTTGGTAGGGATTTTGAGAATTGATTTTTTGACCGTTAGAAGAAAAGTGGGGTCCACATGTGATAGAAGAAGTCAAAAATTACTGCTTAAATAGTAAAATAACGGTCAAAAAATCAATTTTTTGGGGCAAAAAATCCTTACCAAACGGGGGCTTAATATCTCTTTCAGAAACTCATGGCGATACAGACAAAAGTAAGAGACGCACATGCGTTATGAAGAAACATCACCAATCAAAGGACATCATTAATCAATAAGCTTCATATCACCTTAGGTGTCCCCGACGTCTTCTGTAACCCTTGATTATCTTGTCATCACGATTACCATCCATGTATTTTTTATTATACCCTTGTTTGGTGCTACTAAAATCAAGATTTTAATGCAAGTCAAAGTCAACAATTAATTTTAACAGCACGTTACATGGGTTTCACAACTTTTCAACCGCACATTTTATTAACTTCGATTAAGATCTATTAAAAAAATTTAATTTAATCCCCACCTACAAGGACTATATTTACTCATCATGCTAGTTTTGTTTCTTAACAATAACAATCATCACTACCTCGAAACTACTTATTTTAATATTATTATAAGATAAAATAAAGCATTGCTACATGATTATAATCTTTTGTGGTACGTAACACCAATCTTGATAGAATTTTTACTGCCACGATACTAAAAAACATTTTACTATTATAAGTTGCTATATTTTTACTCTTCAAAGATACTGTTCAATAGTATGCTCTTCCATTATTTATATATATATTTTTAAATCCAAACACGTGCATATGCATTTTCAAATTCACTAGCATTTTCAGAATAATATTTTCTTTTTGAAAAGAAAAGGTTAAATAGTTTTGTCGACCTCACTTTCTGTTAGGGTGACGTGGACAGCTAATACGATCCCACTTGTGCACTTGTAAGCAAATTTTGACATGTATGGATATAGTGCTAGTTGATAATTAACCTTTCATTATTGTGTATAAGTATATTACTCTATTTTTTTGTTCCGTTTTCATAAAACTTAATATCTCTTTCAGAAACTCATAGCGATACAGACAAAAGCAAGAGACGCACATACATTATGATGAAACATTACCAATCAAAAGACATCATTAATCAATAAGCTTCATATTACCTTAGGTGTCCCTGACGTCTTTATGTAACTCTTGATTCTCTTGTCATCACTATTACAATCCATGTATTTTATATTATGCCCCCGTTTGGTGCTGCTAAAATCAAGATTTTAATCCAAATCAAAGTCAACAATTAATTTTAACTTCACGTTACATGAGTTTCATGACTTTTCAATCGCACATTTTATTAACTTCGATTAAAATCTATTAAAAAAATTTAATTTAATCCCCACATTACAAGGACTATATTTACTCGTCACGCTAGTTTTGTTTCTTAACAATATCAATCATCATCACCTCAAAACTACTTATTTTAATATTATTATAAGATAAAATAAAGCATTGCTATATGATTATAATCTTTTGTGGTACGTAACACCAATCTTGATAGAATTTTTACTGCCACGATACTAAAAAACATTTTACTATTATAAGTTGCTATATTTTTACTCTTCAAAGATACTGTTCAATAGTATGCTCTTCCATTATTTATATATATATTTTTAAATCCAAACACGTGCATATGCATTTTCAAATTCACTAGCATTTTCAGAATAATATTTTCTTTTTGAAAAGAAAAGGTTAAATAGTTTTGTCGACCTCACTTTCTGTTAGGGTGACGTGGACAGCTAATACGATCCCACTTGTGCACTCGTAAGCAAATTTTGACATGTATGGATATAGTGCTAGTTGATAATTAACCTTTCATTATTGTGTATAAGTATATTACTCTATTTTTTTGTTCAGTTTTCATAAAACTTAATATCTCTTTCAGAAACTCATAGCGATACAGACAAAAGCAAGAGACGCACATACATTATGATGAAACATTACCAATCAAAAGACATCATTAATCAATAAGCTTCATATTACCTTAGGTGTCCCTGACGTCTTTATGTAACTCTTGATTCTCTTGTCATCACTATTACAATCCATGTATTTTATATTATGCCCCCGTTTGGTGCTGCTAAAATCAAGATTTTAATCCAAATCAAAGTCAACAATTAATTTTAACTTCACGTTACATGAGTTTCATGACTTTTCAATCGCACATTTTATTAACTTCGATTAAAATCTATTAAAAAAATTTAATTTAATCCCCACATTACAAGGACTATATTTACTCGTCACGCTAGTTTTGTTTCTTAACAATATCAATCATCATCACCTCAAAACTACTTATTTTAATATTATTATAAGATAAAATAAAGCATTGCTATATGATTATAATCTTTTGTGGTACGTAACACCAATCTCGATAGATTTTTTACTGCCACGATACTAAAAAACATTTTCCTATTATAAGTTGCTATATTTTTACTCTTCAAAGATATTGTTCCATAGTATGCTCTTCCATTATTTATTTATTTTTTTTAAACCCAAACATGTGTATATGCATTTTCAAATTCACCAACATTTTCAGAATAATATTTTTTTTTGAAATGAAATAGAAAAGGTTAAATAGTTTTGTCGACCTCGCTTTCTGTTAGGGTGACGTGGACTGCAGATACGGTCCCACTTGTGCACATGTAAGCAAATTTTGACACATATGGATATAGTGCTAGTTGATAATATAACATTAGATAAATATGTTTGGGATCCGACAATGTATTTTACGATCAATTATGAAGTAATAAACAATCATCAATAATTTGGAGAAAGTAAAGTAATATAAACTCAAGCAAAAACAAGTGTATAATCAGCAATAGAGAAAACAAATGGTGGTTTCAAGTGTGAAAATTTGCATTAGCATTCAAATGGCACATGGAGAGGGTATTTATAGTGTTACAAATGAAATAGTGTCCGTTGGATGAAAATCAACGTGGTCTCATCTCCTTGGCCGAAGCATATCATCCTAGGTATCAATTTAACCTTCCTAGCCTATGGTGCATTTAATGCTCTTATAAAGAATAGCCACCTTATTGCCTATATTGACAAGACATGACATTTTACTCATTACAAAAGTCACATCAATCATTCCAAAAGGATCTCTTAAATAAACTCAAAAATCCTTTTGGGTAGGTCGTCATTTGCTATACTTGAGCCTCATCTTTAACTTGTGTGGAGCTTCATTTCCTGGCACATAACTGAGCTTAGATTCAGGGGCTTCGGCATTGACATAAGGCTACTTCGGTGGATGTGATTTTTCATGGAGTGGATCGACTAGTTCAATAATAGACAAATGAGCCTCGATGGTTTTGCCACATGAAGTCAAGTGTAGGAAATGATTAATAATTAATAAAAGAGAAAATCCAAGCAACATATTTCCTTATATTTTTTCCCCACTGTTTTAGTTTTTATATAAGATAAGTGATACCTAAAGTCAAGTCACATATCTGTTATTTTTCTAAGGTAAAAATTAACAAAAAACAAATACACATCGGAGCGAAACATGAAACCAACTAGAGTAGTTCAAAAACAAACAATAAAACTTCCGAAGGAAATCCAATCACTTTCTTACAGCAAGAAAGAATTATTAAGTTTAACATTCGAGCTTACAATATACATGAAGTGATCTCATAAGTATCAATTCCTAACTTATCGTGACTTGTCACATAATTATTTAGTGAATCGTTTTAATTTCTTAACTGCCATGTTACTGGTTCTTAACACCAGTGCTTAAGAAATTATTTCTTGCCGATATACTTTGCATTGAAGAAACCTTACTTCTTTAGTCCCATTCTTCTTTTTTAACATCCCACCAGCTTACTACACCAAGTCGAAGGAAACTATCAAGCAAATTAAAATAATTAATTAAAAATATAAAGAACCAGAAATTAAAAATACATACTAAGTATACAAAATATACTCTGACGTTTTACAACCAAATCGAACATCGACATCAAAGATTTCATTGATTTTGGGCTCATAAACATTGTACTATTTTGTACAAATGTAAAGCCACAAAACCTAACCCACAAAGGATCAAATGTAGCTGTTTCGATGGGCCAAGAACCACCCAATAGGCACCAACCCTTTATTTTCACCAAGAATCACTCAGATTCACTATGCACACAAAAATCGTACCCCCAAAATCACAAAAGACTTCAAAGGAAAACCACGAAGAAGAAGAATGAAAGGGGAACCAGAATGACAGATATTCTGCTGAATTCAATAGACGGGAATGACTCAAGTAGGGCAACCCATCAAATACCCTATTTATAACACATATTATCACCATTCATATCCATTTGCAGATCAATGGCCCAGAGTTGCACACATGGCACAATGTATTGGGCTTGGATTTGGGTTTCTTCATTTGTGTTATCGTGCAATGGAAATATAATACCGGTAGATGGGCTTAGCCCAATTTTCATCATAGCTCAGTTGTCGCAGTCGACGACCACCTCCAAACCCGCTGCACAGCATGGACTCACTAGGAAGCGTCATTGACTGCAGCACGATCTGAGAGGCGTCTACTACAGCACGATCTGAGTTTGGCGATTGTTTTCATCACGGCGCCTTGGTGTCAAGTTCTGTGCCACTGAGAAACTATAGTCAAGGAGAGTTGCAAGATTTTGCCAGAAATCAAGTGAAGGAGCCTGAGGATGAGCTTTATATTAATGTTATGTGGTGGTATTTTCCTGGTGAGGTGGTCGTGGCTTTGGGATGGTGGTAGAGATAGATGGATCTGATGTTTGTGTGGTGGATCTCGACAGATTTGGTGGTTTTGAGATGTGGTGGTGTTTTCCTGGTGAGGTGCTCGTGGATCTAGGATGGTGGTGGAGATAGGCGGATATGGTGTTTGTGTGGTAGATCTTGAAGGATTTGGTGTTTGTGTGGTGGCAGTGATTTGTTTGAGGTGTTGCGGTGGGGGATCTTGGCGGATTTGGTGTTTGTGTGGTGGCGGTGGTCGGAGGTGGGATGAGATGGGATTGAATGCTTGTGATCAACTATTTGGTCAATTGTGACTAATAAATGGATATGTAGCCTGAAAATTGTGATTGTGACTCTCGATTGTGACTCATAATTGACTAAGTTATGATCGAAAAAATTAATTGTGACCAAATAATCCAATAATTTGTAATAAATAAATGAGTTGTGACCAATAAAAGTTTTGAATTTGTGACTGATGAATAATTTGTGACTATAAATTTTTGGATTCGTGATCGAAAAATTTTCTATTAACATATAAAATTTTCAATTTGTGATCGAAAAATAAGTTGTGACCGACGAATGAGTTATGATCAATAAAAATTTTGATTTTGTGACCGATGAATGAATTGTGACCTATGAAATTTTTGATTTATGATCGACAAATAATTTGTGAACTATGGAATTTTCGATTTGTGACTTAGAAATAATTTGTAAACAATTAATTTGATGAGCTGTGACCAAATTATATAGATTTGTGACGTTATTATGTTTAATTAATGAAATAATTTTTTAATCAATTTTTCATAAGTAAATTTTAATAATATCTCAATTTTGAAATTGTAAACCTCCCTCTCTTAGTTTTGAAATAGGCTATAGATAAACTCTTAGAAATGAATTTTTCCCACAAAAGATGCGGATTATTCTCTCTTAAACGATGCTGACTTGACTGAGGCAAATTGAAAGGCTGAGTACCCGAATTCCAACTGCCGGGCTTTCGTAACCTTGATTAATTATTGTTTAAACGGACTTGGGCTGGCTTTTCGGTTTCTATTATATAGTTCAGTAAGCCTGTATAACACATCGGGTCTTGATCCAGTCCAGATAGATTTATCACCATTAAGGCTTTACATGGGTCCAAATAAAGGGACCACTAAACCGTTGGTGGGCCCAATAAATCAGGAACAACGAGATCGGCCTAGGCTGTGAGTTGAACTCTAGGCATGATTCTAGTTAAAAAACAAAGTCTAGATTTGAATTCAGCGAGGACCTAATTTAGCTATGAAAAAACTTTCAAATGCAAGAATTTCATCAAATCCCCTCCCTCCGCCACCACTTTATGTTGTTTGTACAAAGAGTAGAAGTTGGTGGGTGTTAGTAAAATTTTCTTACAATTCTTGAGGATTTGAGTGATAGAAAATTATATGAATGTAACAATTTTTTTTATATTGTGTAGTTCATAGTTTTTTTTCCCCTCATTTTTTAATATTTCTTTCCATCTCTATTTTTATATGAACACAGATCATGTACAAGTCGTGGAATTTGCCTCAATTCCCAACATGTACAATCCTAATTTTAATTTCTATTTTCATCAAATTCTTAACATGAGAGATCTTCATTAATGGATAGTTTAAATCTTGTAACCTCGAAACTGTTAAGGGAATAAATCTCACATCGATTAAATACCGAAATATTGACCAACTTAAATAGATCTTGTGCCACTCCTCTTAATAAGGTTGACCTTATTAAAATAGACCTTAAATTTTAACATAGTATCAGAGTCTAGCAAGTTCCAACGAACTATTCGATCTAATAAAGTCTAAAAAATGAGCACACGAATTTCAAGATTGGTCTGCTAAAAAAAAGTCATCATCTTGTGGGGGCATGTTAAGGGAATAAATCTCATATCTGTTAAATACCGAAATATTGACCAACTTAAATAAATCTTAGGCCACTCCTCTCAATAAAGTTGACCTTATTAAGATGAATTCCAAATCTTAACAGAAATCCTATTGACCATTGTTTGAACTTTAAAAAATGTGACGAATCAAGGTTTGAATTCCTATATGACAAATTGTTTCTACACTTTAATTTCTATTATGGACATAGTCTCATAGAGGATGAAACAACTTTTACTTTGGTTGGTGAATCCTAAACTCTATTGAAGATAGGGAAGTCATAATATCCACACATCTTTTAGGCCGGCTACCCTTCAAATGTCGGAGAGACTCATTTGGTTGTTAAATGTCTTGTTATGCCCAGTGCACTCATAGCTGCGATTCCATCTTGTTCCGTTTGATCTTGGACCCCGTGCCGAGATTTTTCTAAATATCTACGGTACAGAAACCCTAAAACCAATCCAATGAATCCAATTTGGAAGTTATAGACCTTGATAATTTCTCTAATTAAATATGTTGATTTTGTCTAGAAATGCTGGTACAAGATTGTAAGCGCACTAAGAAAAATGGTCTTCTGCTTGCATGTTACTAAAAGAGGGTTTATCTCAAAGTATGCAATAAGAGTATGTTGCCGTTGATTAAAATAATTGAGATTTGATAACGATTGTTTAATGCATATTGCTAATGTGTCATTTTACAACATTCACGATACGTTGCCGTTAATTATTTTTAGGGGCGGACCCAAGGGGGTCTTGGGGGGTCAAGTGACAACCCCAACTTTTGAGATTTTTTTTCTTTTTTTTGGTAAGTTCTGTTTTGTATCGATTAAAATCTAAATTTTAATCTAAATCAAAGTCAATAATTAATTTTAATAACATATTTCGTCGAATTCTTAACTTTTTAACTTTTATCAAAATTGATTAAAAATCTGATTTTAACCCCACCAAAAAGGGCAAAATTACAATAAATTTGATTTTTTTCTCTTACTCTATCTTACTCTCTCGCTCACATCTTTTATCAAAACCTTAACTTTTCTAATCTTTAAAAATTTGTTTATAATTGTTTTACAAATTATCACATCTATTACAAATTTTTACTTTTCAATCAAAATTTCAATTAATTAGAAACTAAATTTGCTTTTTCTCCTATCCTATCTATGTACATAGAATGTGCATGAGCGGACTATATCCAATTTAACTTGTCTTTAACGAATTGTATTTATTTGATTGAATATTGGTTATATATTTTTTCCTTTCGATCACTTGAATTGATTGTTTGTATTAAATACACTATAAATTTTTTAAATATAAATATGAATTTTCTTGTGATGAACAAAATATTAATAAATGACTATTCAAAATCAAATGAATATAAATGATGAGCAAAATATTAATGAAGAAATGTTTTTTAAATGTAAATATGTATTTTCTCCGGTCAAGTATAAAGCATTCAAAAATCAATAACTAAATATTTGATTTGTATAGAGTTTAATTGTACTCCCTAACTAAAAATTTTTGGGTTCGCCCCTGATTATTTTAGTAACATGTGTTTACCGTTGTGGTTGAGAAAAACTTTGTTTGACATCTTTTCATCAATATATATGGCACATGCACAGTTTTCATAATAGATTCTTAATGAATTATGAGACTTTAGCTTCAAAATGTACTTATAAGTGTATATATTCTAGGGATGCTAATTTGTCAACAATAACCGAACCAAAATTTCCATCCTCTTTAATTGGAATTCTATCTTTTTCAAAGAATATGCTTCTTAATTAATTCACCTTTTTTCAAAGAAAAAGAGAATTTTCGTTTTTTTCTGATGTGCAGCACAGCCTAGAATCTGTCGTTTCTCCCATAGTATGCATGGCCTGGACAAAATCTCTAAACAATTTCAATAGTTTTGGTCTAAAAATATCTATTTTGCAGTCTATAAATGTAAAGAACCATTATCAACAACCTATATGTTAGAATTGAATGAAAAATATTGAATAGAAGTAATGAAAAATATTAAATAGAAGTCTCTTCATATGTTGTAATTCAAGTAACTCAAATCACTTCATGTGTTTTAAGTCCTTTATCAATGAAATATTGAATAGAAGTCTCTTCATATGTTGTAACTCAAGTTCCTTCATGTTTTTAACTCCTTTATCAATAAATGGTTTAACTCCTTGATTAATGAGTTAGATTTTCCTCCATTGGTATAAATAGGAGTCTCTCTAGATTGGAAAATTACAAGTGAAATGCAAGCTTCATCCTCTAAGCGACAATTTTCTTTTTCTCACTTTCAAGTTCTTTCTTATGCTTATAATTTCTTTGTGAGATAGATTATATCACAGCTAGTTCGCAGGCGGTTAATGTAATGCAGCGAGAACCGACAACCGATTGTATTCTGGGAATCGAACATCAATCAAAACCTCTTGCACTCTGGTGAGGCGGCAAATTTGATTTAAGGAAACTGTGAATACACAGGCCTTCGGTTTGATTTGTTGAATGAAAAATATTGAATAGAAGTCTCTTCATATGTTAACTCAAGTAATTCAAGTCTTTTTATGTTTTTAACTCCTTTACCGATGAAAAATTGAATAGAAGTTTCTTCATATATTGTAATTCAAGTAACTCAAGTCCCTTCATGTTTTTAACTCCTTCATTAATAAATGGTTTAACTCCTTGATTAATGAGCTAGCTTTTCCTCCATTGGTATAAATAGGAGTCTCTCTAGGTTGGAAAATCACAAGTGAAATGCAAGTTTCTTCCTTTAAGCAACAATCTTCTTTTTCTCACTTTTAAGTTCTTCCTTTAGCAGTCCTTTTCCAGGTCTTCAAATCACAGATTTTGCGATCTTCAAAAGTAATTTGGCAACTGAATTGCGGGCTAAGACAAGTTTCCTTGACATTGCTCAAATAAAGAAGCTAAAGGCTGTTCCAGGTGGCACTAACTAATGATTATATGTCATTTGTTGGGACAATAGCATTGTAACTTAGTTTTGTTAGTTTTGTGTCAATCTTATTTATTGTATTTTGTGTGTTAAATTTTGGGTTTTTCTAGAGCCTGTCAAATTTCTTGTTTCTTGATTTGCTTTTAGCGAAAGTACGATTATTGAGAGTTTATCATGTCTATCTCGTTTTTGTTTCTAATGCAATATTTCTCCTGCAGGAGAAGTCTAATTGTCAAAATAAATTCTGTTTATAGTTTGCATCCGTGTAAAATTAAAAGTTAATAAAAATACTTTTTCTTATTCAATCAAAGTTACACATTAATTTAAATCAAACATAACGTGAGAGTCAATACTATTCATCTCTAAAAATTGTCTAATAATTTCATCTGAGCATTATTAGAGTATGTACGTCCTACTATAAGCATGATACTGCACTCTCACATTTAAGAAGTTAATATATTCTCTGGTAGATGACGAAAACTGATTTGTCTTGTTTCATTTTTATTTTTTGAGAAATGATTTTTTAGAATCTGTGCTTAAAAAGTATGAAAAAGTTATGAATTTACTTGTTATTATTTTTTTGAGAGAATGAATAGTTAAAAACGAGTTTGAATAAAGGGATTTTGAAAAGATCAAAACCAAAGAAGGATTAAGAAAAAAATAAAATCATAGAGTTCGTGAAAGTTGAACTAAGAATTTGTGGAAATGAAATGAGGATTTTGGAGGTATTTATAGAGAAATATATATTTCCTAATAGGAAAGAAAAACAATCGAGAGTCATTCTTTTAAGGGTAATTATATATTACAACTACGAAATTTAAATTTGTTAGGTACACGACAATTTTAAGCATTTTTTTATTTACTTAAATAGCCTAAAATAAAATTACGTAAATAGGTTTTAATATATTTATCACATAAAGTAATTTATTGTTCTAAAATAATTATATATAAACCTAATTTTCTTCTTCTTATACAATATCTATCTTATTAAATTTGTTATAGGAATTTTATTTTGCTTCTGATTGCACTTAATTGTGTAAACATTGGAATGTGTCAACCATTTGATTATTTAATTTTTGTAAATCTGTCAAATCCGCTGCTGGTTTCTTATTGAATTTACGATTCTTAAATTCAATGAAAACTGGAAATTTCTTGAATTCAATAATCAATCTGCTGGTTGATACATTCTTTTTTTCTTCAAAGCAATGATAGAAATTCTTAAAATATCTAACTAATCTAAGTATTATTCCGTGATAATTATTTCAGATCCCTAGCATTTGATTCCTACCAACAAGTTGGTGACCTTTAGGTGTATATTGGTAGATTTTATATCACGATTCAGAGTAACAAAAGCATGATTCAGACTTGTGAAAAAGGCAAAATATTTGTGGTAAACTGGTAATAGTGTTAAAATCCCACTAAGAATAAATAACAATATTCTTCAGAAAAACCAAGAAATTATAGATGAGAAAAATGAGGAGTAATATCGAGATGAAGAAGACACCACAAAACTGAATTTTTTCATTTTAAGTTTTTATTAGATTAGGAGTGTAATTGTAAATTTATTGTGGTGTATTTATTAAAAATATATTTTAAATGTGGTGTGATTATAATGTGGTGTAGTAAGTAAATTTTGTAGTGACAGTATAATTACCCTTCTTTTAAAGAGGTCAATTGGCAGCCCGGCCCAAGTAGGTTGGTGTCACTTAAAAAAGAAAATTGCATTATTGGTCTCTACATTATGATCCTCGTACAACTTGGTTCTCAATCTATTTCTTAGGTTGCATTATCCCTAACCTTTTTCTAGCATCATTGGTTCACATTAAATGAAAACTTAAAATGAATATATAAACAATGAAAGAGAAAGAAAAGAAAAGCAAAGGGGGTAGGTTATTTCATTCTTTCCTTTTCCATTTAATTTTTCATTGTAGTCATGTGTCATGGCAAACTTAACAAGCAAATGTTACAATTAATCTAATGTTGCATAGTGTAGAAGCACCGATGAATAATACATGACGACTTGACTCATCTCTCGATCCAAGTCTAAGTAGAGGGCCCACGCTCAATACAACAATCCAAATCAAGCATAAGTCATCAATGTTACGTCCATATGTGTAAGATCAAACATCCAATAATGTCAAGTTAGAAGCCGACAACTCGAGTCAAGAGAGTTGAACTATCAAATAGCACGACATGAGCTATAAATGTATAAACCTAATATAGCAAAAAATCCGAATTCTTTTCGCTTCCCTTTTTCTTTAAAGACAACATCTTATCCATTTCGTGGTGAATAATTTAGCAAATAAAGTAATATTGTTTAATATCACTGGCATTGCAACAATGTAAATGACTCTAAGTAGCAATAAATGAGAGACATACTTAAACGAATAACATAATTTTATATTTAATTGAACGTATCACGGATTATCATCTAAACTGATGATGTAGTATCAACAATACTAGATATGCATTATTCTAGCAAATAATGTTGTAAAAAAAAAAAAAAAAATTGATAAATCTAGACGTCTATCTAACAATGGACCAAAATTGGAAATTAATTGCTTGTATTTTCTAGTATATCATTACACACCTTTCCATATACAGCTAATTGAAATCAGGAGCCCACCTCCAAACATAGGAAATCTCACTACATCCCACAAAAACAAATCATAGGATTTGGTAGCCACCTTATAATAATGATGCCATAAGGTTGATTATTTCATTTTAGTAATTGGGATTAAAGTGATAATAATATCTTCTTGGGGGTAAAAGCTACTTTAAGATTATTATAGAGGATTTAATATGACCATATAATTCTTTTTTATAAATTAATGAAATAGATTACTCTTTTAAATGTCATACCAACTAATCATTAAAATTAAAGTAACCATAATGTTTTAAAATTATCTAGAGTTATAGTTTACTAATTTAGTAATCATTGGGTACCAAAAGATATGTAAAAATATTTGTTGTCATTAAAAGATGAGAGATGCAATTCTTAATTTAGTCAAAGATAAAATTATTCTGTTGATGGTTCCAACTTTTTGATAGATAATTTTTAATGACCATTTGAATTTTTCTTCACCTCGTTTAATGTTAGATCCCAAATTCCATTTTCTGTGACACTTTATTTCACCTCTTGTCTTCAACTCATTCTGAACCTAAAAGATTTCATGGAATTTCCATAAAAAGAATTCATTAAATATCAAGCAAGAGATAATCGAACAATCATTCTAATTTTTCCATTGAATTTGTGGGGTTCGTTTGGAGTGATTCTGTTTTTGCTTATGCTCTCTGTAGAAAAGTTTCGAAAGAAAGCTATTTTAATTTTTGTGTGAAAACTAATTTTTTAAAGAAACTTTGAAACAAACCTAACTACATATAAAAAAGGTGTTTGGAGGAGATTAAAAATTATATTTTTTAGTAGATTGTGATAGAAGTTATTATAATATGTGATTGAAAAGTTTTGAAACCATAAACATGTGGTTAATATTGATTGTTTGACTTTAATTTAAAGATTTTAATTCGTACCAAACATGAGTAAAATATAACATACAAACAATTCCTTATTTTTGAAGTACAAAAAATATTGGAAATTAGTACATTACCAGATTATAAATACAGAGTGATTCAGTCAGCAGAGAATCAGCCAGGTGGGATAGCAATGGCAGACAACTTGGCTGGTTTTGGCCGGTGCTTACACATTGCACACAGCTATATATACACTGTATACTTATAGAGAGAGAATCATATATATCTATGTATGTATGTATTATGTATAGAAAGAGAAGGGGTCGTTGTGTCCTGCTTTACCTCTTCATTGCCAGTCTGTCATATGGCCTCTCTCTCTCTATATACACACATACATAAGCAAACATGCAAAACCCTGAAAAATAGTGTTTATTTAGTGTTGGAAGATTTTTCCCCGCTACAAGAATTAGGAGGTTTTATTCAAATTCTGATAACTTTCAATAAACATGAGTCTCTTGGGGCTTGGAAGCAGGTATTTATATATCATTTCATATTAATTTTCTTGATTATATATGACCCCGGGTATTCAAATTCTTGATTTTGAAGATTCTTATGTTTAATTTAATCAGGGTTCTGCTGATTCTGATGAATTTAGTAGTTATTTGGTTTCTAGTTCTCGTTTACTTCAATTAAAGTTTCAGTGTATGGTTTAGAATTCTAAAAGAGCAAATCCCGATTTAGGCTATCTGTATACTGATGGGAATTGATTGTAGCATATTGAAGTTCAGAAATTTTAAGTTTTGAGTCAATTCATATTTCATTTTTCACCCGAAAAAGATATTGATTGTATGATGCAAGTTCCGTTATTTTTCGAATATAAGGTGTTCGGGGGAGGGGGGACAGTGGGTTGTTGTTTATGGATTTTTATTTATTCATTTAGATTATTTCAATTCATGCTAATTTTCCGTGACGTGATTGTTTGCAGAAACCAGAAAACATTTCGTCCTAAGAAGAGTGCTCCATCCGGTAGCAAGGTTGATAATTTTCACCATTTTCAGTTTAAAAAATAGAGAAGACTATTCTTTTGTCATGTGTTGTTTTTGTCTCTTTCTGCTTTAGTTTGGAATTTGAAGCTCAAATCAACATGCCTATCGATCAATTGTGTGTAGTTTCTTATTAATTATAGCAGAAATAATAGGCTGTTGAATGATGCAGGGTTTGCAGCTTCAGAAGCACATTGATGCTACCTTGGGTAGTGGAAACTTAAGGGAAGCTGTTCGATTACCCCCAGGGGAAGATCTTAATGAGTGGCTAGCAGTGAATAGTAAGATTTTCATTTTCTGCCTTAATGTTTTATTTGAAAGAAAGCTTCATTAGAACCATATCAAATTCATCTTCATGTATGCTTCTAGCATTGCAGTGAACCATATATGGTGTCTGTTGATACAAATTGTATTGATACATATTTTGAATTTCGAAAAACGGCGTATAACAATTAGTAGTGATTGAATTCCTTCTATGGTTCCACACGAGAAACCAGAACAAATACAGGTGCACTAACTGAAAACTGTAGCTATTACGGATTTATCTAGTATGCAGTAAGGAAAGTGAGATACTAGAGTCCAAAGACTGAATAAACAGCTTTAGTTTGATAACATAGTTAATCTGTGTTATCAAAAGATGAATGGATTGCATCACTATTTGGATTAAAAGTAAGTTGCATTCACTGCATACTGTAATAAGTAATTGTCTGTCATTGCCCAACTCTTTAATTAAAATTTTTTTAGCTTATAAGGTTTTTTTTTTTTTTTTTAATATGTTTTTAAAGATATTATGAAAGTGCTAAATCCATAATCCAACAGTAAGTTGATGCCTTATTGAATCACATCAATTTATGGTATATGCTCAAATATTTCAAAAATTGACACAGATAATATATATTGGTTGTCATTATGTGCTGTAGCCTGGGAGTCACAGAGCTTATGCCAATTTAGTTAAAACTGAAATCCAATGTCACGTATCAAATTGATAAATTAGTTAATATCATGCTGGCATATGATGCTATCTTTATGATATCCTCCATCCATAAGGAGGTTGCCTGTCACAAATCAATTTGATTCTTATTGATAAACTTGTTTTTGTCGCCGAGCAATCATTGCTGTCTCATCCATGTTTTTATTCTCGGAACAATCATTTTAGTTCATTGAGTGAGACTGTCTGCTTCCTAAATCCTGTTAGTAATAGTAAGTAAAAAGTATGTGCATATCTTGTCGATGTTCTGTCATAATCATTATCTTGCATATCTTAATTTGGATACAGGATGAAACATATATATTTTTTGAAATCTTCTTAGCATTTGCTATCCTTTCTGCAGCTGTTGATTTTTTTAATCAAGTGAACCTTCTTTATGGCACTCTCACTGAATTCTGCACGGCATCTACCTGTCCAACTATGTCTGCAGGGTCAAAGTATGTTCCTCCTTTTCTTCCATCCCTAGTTCTCAATCACAAAATAGTATTTCCATGATATAAGAAGCATTGAGATTTTGATCTTTTGACTGACCTGTTTATTAAACTAGACAATGTGATATAAATTGTATGAACCTCATTGATTTAATTGTATGGCATTTATATTCAAATCGATAAGCTTTACCAGTGTGTCTCATAAATAGAAGTCAGGCATGCAAAACCAACTCCATGGCCTCGCTCTTTTTGGTACCAGTGGAACTTAAGTTGCAAGGTTGAGATCCATCATGGAACTGTACTTTTCTTCCACTGATGAAGTTAAATAAACTAGCGATAGGATAGACTAGCATTGATTTGCTTTATTTTATATGATTATTCTTCATGTTTCTCCCATTTATTATACTTTTTTGAGGGTTCCATTTTATTATACCTATTCAATTGGCAGATTGTAATTTTGTAAAATGAGTGCTTATGAACATTGTGTATGTGCACCCTTGTGAGGATCCAAAAGTACACAATGCTATCAAGATATTGAAAGGAGAGAAATTAAAAATCACATGATAGATGAAATATTTTGGAATATGAAATTATATATAAATATTTGCTTACAGAATTATTAAGTTATAATCCCTTGATTAGTCCACGCTCCCCTTTATTCTCTAAATCCAGTGGGTTTCACCTTTAGGACTTGTGCCTGAATGTTATTAACGTTTCATGAAGTCATACTATATTTTTGAAACTTCAGAGAGTTCATTGACCCCAACTGAAGCTAATTCAGACCCACTGATTGGGAGCAGAGATCATTCATGCATTATCTGATTCTCATTTAGGTATTTTTCTTTAAATTTCAATAGAACTATCCAGGTTAAAGAATCACAAATAAACCCTTGTAAATACCCTGTTAATTCTTTTATTTTTACAGTATTGTCATGTGCATTTCAATTCGACTATTTTATAAAATTATGGCATATTTGCATCCACAACAATTTCTTTACAAACTTTGGTTTCTACAGGTACGAATACAGATGGGCTGATGGAATTACCATAAAGCAGCCAATTGAGGTCTCTGCTCCAAAATATGTGGAATATTTAATGGATTGGATAGAAGCTCAGCTTGATGATGAGTCCATTTTCCCCCAAAAGTTGGGTATGTGGAATTATTTTACTCTTTTGACATTATGTTCTTGATTAAGACACCATTCGTACTAATAATTGATTTTCTACAGCTGCACCATTTCCACCCAACTATCAGGATGTTGTGAAAACCATATCCAAGCGGTTGTTTCGCGTGTATGCCCATATCTACCATTCACATTTCCAGAAGATTGTGAGTCTAAAGGAAGAAGCTCATCTGAATACTTGCTTTAAGCATTTTGTTCTCTTTACTTGGGTAAGTTTATTAAATTCAGAATGCTTATATGGACACTGTGTCTTTGATGCATTACTATTCGTAATTCAATGTACTTTGCTGAATTTCTGTCCTACATTAAGGCTTCCGTTCTATTAAGTTTTCTCAATTAGAAGCAAGCTGTGCTCCTACACTTGCAATACCAAGCGCCTTCATTGTCCTATTCTGCCTGCATCTGTTGGTTGCATTTAAATAATTCTTAACTTTTGCAAGTATCTGCATTTCGACAAGCATCTCTATGTGTACTCTTGCATAGTTGATCACTCCAAGTCAGTCTATACAATTACAGCCATTTCTGCTCCATAAGGGTTTCAAAGTTTCAAGACCACTGGCTCTCTTTTAACTGTTGCGAAACTCTGGCATGTTATGTAGAAGAGAACAAGTTGGAAATTGTGAAATTCCTTTTTTCTCCAATTATTATTTATCTTCTAATATGAGAGGAAATCAAATATAGACGAATTCTACCGGAATGGAAAATGTATACTTTGTAAACTATGACACTATTATAAGCAGCAATAACTAAAGTGTTAAAAAGATTCGTTTTTATTAGATTTGTGATTTGAGGGGACTGCAGTTTGTGGAATGTTGTTGTGGAGAGGGGTTGAAACCACTGGCCGTTTTTTTTTTTCCTATCGGTTTATAGAACTTCCACTCTATGTCGTGTATGGAACAAGTTTGCAACTTGTGAAAATGATATTTTCTCCAACTAAATTTATCTTTTTTATTACTTGTAGGAATCAAATTCATTGCTTGATATTAGTAGCTTAATGGCATCTGGAATGTAAATGTTGATTTGGGGGCTTTGTATATTGTATTTAATTAATACAAATGAAGTGTTTCCCCTGAAAATTCTTCCATTTTTATCTTTCCTTCTAAAATTTTGTCAATGTAATGTGTGTCCGTTGCTAAATCTTTGAATTTTAGGTTGTTCAAGTCCTCTTTTATCATTTCGTCAAATATTTAACAGCATTGACTCTTTGATTGTTCTTAATGCAGGAATTCCACTTAATCGACAAGGGAGAGCTTGCACCTCTTTATGAGCTTGTTGAGTCTATTTTGCAATGTTAGAAGAACCTTTTGCTTTTATATTTATTTGATTTTTTAATTTACTGAGTAGCATAACTCAAAAACTCGAGCTTTTGTATTTTCACCTTGATGAAGCCTATGTTCGCATACGGTTCCTGTGATCTCTCGATCCAAACAAAACTAGGATGGCATTCGGGGAAGCCCCGAGTCCCACTCCCACATGATCGAACTGGACTGTCTGTGGGTGGATTATTTACTGGTGTTAAACATGATACAATGGCTCTGTTTTGAAGTATAAAACCTAGTGAATTATCTTGCACTTGTTCTGTTAAAATAGGTAAATGGTCATAAACTTTTTTCTGTTACCATTTGTTCATTTTTCTTTTCTTGAATGAGATGTCATATTTGAAGTGCTACAGCCCTCTTATTGATGTTAGTGACATATATAAGGAGACATATTTGGGTTTCTTCTATTATGGTATACTTACTCTTATGCAAACATTTAGGGGCATAAAAGTCTTTTTAAGATAGCCAACATTTTCTTATAGGTGCACCACATTTTAATTGCATGAAATGTTCATTACCTTCGGTCATTGTCATACTTAAATCCCCAATTTTTTTTATTGTTTCTTATTTTGAGTCTTTCATTAATTAGTATATCTTTTCTTTGATAATGATTTCTGTCAAAATTTTAGTTAAGAATGAATAAAATGATTTATTTACCCGTCATTTATTTAATACGCAAAAACTTGTCCATCTTGTTAAAACATAACAACAAAATTTTTGAATGAAAATCGTCATTAAGGACAAGATTTGCTAATTGATGAAAGGTTAATAATAAGAATGTTATGAAAAAAGTTAAGAACATAAATGTAACAACGAATAAAGATTAGGGGATTAGGGGCCAATAATACAATTAAAATGTGGTGCAATAGAAGATGTTGTGTCAATACAACTACCCAAATTTAAAATCTAGAATAACAATTTCCGTCCATTGACATGTGCCAAATACACAATCATGTGGAGACGTCTAATCAAGAATGGTTGTACAGAGATAATTTACCAATGCTTGAAAGCATAGGCAAACTTTGAAAACACTACAGATGAGGATTCCCGACTACTTTCCTAGTATATAAAAAGCACGAGTGATTATGTTTAAGAGTTACTTTTAGAAAATTTACAATTATTATATATTTCTTTTCTTGTGTTTTTTCATTACCGTTTTGATTTACCCAAAAAAAAAAAAAAAAAAAAACTTATTGTACAACAATGGTCCATAGATGACTAAAGTTGAATGAAGGTCGAATTAGAGAGGATCTATATGTAGGATGATTTATTATTTTAAATCATCGGATCTTCATGTTGGATCATCAAGAAATTCAAGAATTCTAACGGAAGTGTACTTGAATCAGACATGATTAATTGCAATAGACGAATCTCGTGGCTTAGTCTTCCAAATTTACACGTAGTCTCCTTTTGTCATGGGTTGCAGAAGAGAATAAATAATACTTACCTGCGATTTGGGGACCATAATTGTATTTATATAACGATACCCTTTGACCTAATTCGACCTATCATTGAATTACGTGTCTTGGGCTCCTTGGGCTCGATCTGTGCACATATGTAAACCCACACTTTAATTGGATGCATAACGGCCCAAAATTGAAGCCTTATTAGATTACTTTTAACTGGGCTTAACCAGAATAGCCTTTAATTTAACACACAATTATTCACACATATAAGCTTATCTATTGATTAAAAATCCTTACAATCTCCCACTTGGACTATATGTGTTACCTTATAATTGTGCATTAAACATAACCTTATGAGTAATCAGAATTTTGCTATCATTACTGAATGCACACCAAACAATCCCGTCCATCAATCATATCAATATAGAATCAAAGCAGCTTTCAATACTTTTATTGTAGCTAAACCCATTAATAGTCATGTATATCAATATAATCGAATGACATGGATCAAGCATGGATGTGTAGCATAGAAATTACATGTGATGTGATCTGTAACATGCCTATTTCCAACTGGTCAACCTTAATATCTTAGTGAGATCATTTTAAATAAGTTCAGAGATAATAAACCAAATAACTTTATAACTGAAAATAACTTTAACCATAAACTATATCTAAAATAACAGTACATGTGTCCAATATGAAAAGCAAAATACAAACTCCCATTGAAATCAGATATCCTCAAGAGACATTACACCCATATGAGCAGCGCGCTCATGAAAGACTTTAGGTATCAATCCCTTAGTAAGCGGATTCGCAACCATGAAGTTTGTTCCAATATGATCTATTGATACATGTCTACTCTGAACTCTTTTTTTAACAACCAGGAACTTGATCTCTATATGTTTTGACTTCGTCGAGCTTCTGTTGTTATTGTAATACAATACTGCTGATTTATTATCACAAAATATCTTGAGCGGTCTTTCTATATTGTCTACAATGCATAGTCCAGTAACAAAATTACGCAGCTATATTCCATGATTTGATGCCTCATAACATGCTATATACTCAACTGCTATGGTGGAGATAACTATGAGTGTCTGCTTAACTCTCTTCCAGGAAATAGCACATTCAGCAAGCAGGTAAATATAGCCTGAAGTGGATCTCCTATTATCTTGGCATCCTACGAAATCGGAATCAAAATAATCGATGATCTCTAACTGATCCAATCTCCTGTATGTGAGCATGTAGTCTTTTGTTCTTTGTAAATACCGCATGATCTGTTTAGTTGCTTTCCAATGATCCATTCCCGGGTTACTTAAATATCTCCCTAACATCCCAACAATATACGCTATAATTGGACGCATCCAAACTTGAGCATACATCAAACTTCCTATAGCTGAGGAATAAGGAATCTTCTGCATTTCTTTAATTTTCAAGTCATTTTTAGGGTACTGACTTACACTGAACTTGTCACCTTTAGCCACAAGGGTGTCACTTGGTTTACAATCTTGCATGCCATATCTTTTAAAAACCTTTTTGATATAGTTCTTTTGTGATAATCCAAGAATATCCCGAGAACTATCTCAGTGTATTTGAATTCCCAATATAAAAGAGGCGTCACCAAGATCTTCCATCTCAAAGTTCTTTACTAGAAATTTCTTGATTTCGTGCAATAAGCCTATATCGTTGCTGGCGAGCAATATGTTATCGACATATAAACCAGAAAAAATATACTTGCTCCCACTGAACTTGTAGTAGATACAATCATCGACTAAATTCATCTCAAAACCAAACGAGATGATCACTTGATGAAACTTGTAATATCATTGACGAGACACCTGTTTGAGTCCATAGATGGATTTCTTTAATTTACAAACCATTTGCTTTGCATCATCCGATACAAAGTTTTCTGGTTGTACCATATAAATTGTTTAATTAATATCACCATTGAGAAACATTGTCTTAACATCCATCTAATTTAACTCAAGATCGAAATGCGCTACTAATGCAATTATAGTTCTGAAAGAGTCTTTCAAAGAAATCGGAGAGAAAGTCTCTTTATAATCGATGCCTTCTTTCTGTGTAAAGCCCTTTGCGACAAGACGAGTCTTATACCTCTCTACATCACCCTTCGAATCCCTCTTGGTCTTAAATATCCATTTGCAACCAATGGGTTTCGCATCTTCAGGCAATGGAACGAGGTCCCATACGTTATTGTCCTTCATGGACTTTATCTCTTCATTCATGACATCAAGCCACTTTTGAGAGTTAGAACTTTCAATGGCTTGACGAAAGTTGATCGGATCATCTTTTGCCATTCCAATGTCAACTTCATGTTCTTGGAGAAATACGATGTAATCATCCAAAATCACGATTTTCCTCTCTCTAGTGGATCTTCTTAATGACATTAGCTCTTGAGGCTGTAAAGTTTGTTCTTCTAGAACAATTTGTTGATCTTGAGAGGAGATATAACATTGTCTTGATCCGGAATTGCTTCTTAAACAATTTCTTGATCCGGAGTTGCTTCTTGAACAACGTCGGGGATAGAACCTGATCATTGTCAATGGCAATTGGAGGAATTTTAACATATTCCTCCTCAAAGACAAAACATGTAAGCCTTTCTCCCCTGCAAACTCAACATCCTCAAATAATCTAGCATTTCCTGTCTCGAAAATTGCCTTAGTCGTGGGATCATAAAATTTGTAACCTTTGGACCTTTTAGAATATCCAATAAAATAGCAACTGATGGTCTTTGCGTCCAGTTTCTTTTCATTTGGCTTACAGGGAGTTGCCTCGGCTGGACACCCCCAAATATGTATATGCTTCAAATTAGGCTTCTTATCCATCCAAAGCTCATATGGGGTTTTATCAGTAGTCTTAGTTGGAACTCTGTTGAGTATATACACTGCGGTCTTTAATGCTTCACCCCAAAGAAATTCTGGTAAGGTAGAATGATTAATCATACTCCTCACCATGTCCTTAAGAGTTCTATTTTGTCTCTCAGTAGCACCATTCATAGTGGACGAACCCGACACAGTGTACTGTGGGACGATACCGAATTCCTCTAGGAATTTAGCAAATGGTCCTAGACGTTGTTCACCTGAACCGTTATATCTGCCATAGTATTCACCCCCATGATCAGATCTGACGCTTTAAATCATTTTGTCGAGTTGGTTCTCAACTTCGATTTTATAGTTTTTGAACATATTCAGTGATAGTGATTTTTCATGAAAGAGATATATGTAGCTATATCTTGAAAATTCGTCTATGAACGTTATAAAATATTGTTGACCATTCCAAGAACCCGTAGGAAATGGTCCACAAATATCCGTATGTATAAGTTCTAAGACGTCCGAAGTCCTATTGGCTTGAAATCTCCTTTTATTGGTTTGTTTTCCCTTTATATAGTTGACACACAAATCATAATCTGTGAAGTCAAGAGGGTCAAAAATCCCGTCAGACATAAGTCTCTTAGTTCTCCTTTTGGAAATGTGACATAATCTTTTGTGCCACAACGAGACAGAATTCTCGTCGGTTAATTTTCGCTTTATATCTCAAGTACTTACATGCAAGGATTCATTAAAAGAAGCAATTGTATCAATTAAATAAAGATTATCATAACCTGACAAAGAACCGGAACCATCCAATTTTGAATCATGAAACAACTAAATTTTCCATTTTCAAATGAACAAGAATAACCAAATTTGTCCCAAACAGAAATAGAAATCAAATTTCGTCTAAAAGACGGTACAATAAATGTCTCACCAAGATCTAAATAGAAACCAGTCTTTAGCAATAATCTGAATTTTCCTATTGCCTCTACTTCCACCTTCTTGCTGTCGCCAATATAGATGTATCTTTCACCATCACTTGATTTTCGACAACTCAGGCAACCCTGCATTGACATACTAATGTGAGTTGTTGCACCAGAATCTATCTACCATATATGTCTAGGTACCAAAGTTAAATTAATCTCAGAACAAACCAAATGAAGAAGAATACCTTTCTTTACACACCATGCGTGATAATTGGTGCAATTTTTCTTCTTATGACCTATAGCTCGACAAAAGAAACAACCACCTTTAGTTAGTTCCTTATGTTGTTTCTTTTGTGATGCTGTACTCGCAACTTCCTTATTAATTTTTATTTTTTTGTTCCTTTTGTCCTTAGAGGTGGTGGTCAAATGAGCACTTTCTGTCTTCTCATACTTCAATCTTTCTTTTTCCTAGACACAGTGTGAGATGAGCTCATTAAGGGACCATGAGTCCTTTTGACAGTTGTAACTCACCTTGAATTGACTGAAATGTGCCGGAAGGGATATCAGAACCAAGTGCACCAACAAGTCTTCAGATAAATCCAACTTGAGTGCCTTTAGTTTTGAAACAATGTGAGACATTTCCATAATGTACTCCCGAATGTTTTATTTCCCTTTATACCTCATTGATGCAATGTTTGCCAAAAGTGTACTAGTTTCAGCCTTTTTATTTTTGGCAAACCTCTTCTCAAGATTCTCAAAGAAACCCTTAGCCGTAGTCACCTTATTAGACATAGTGCTTCGAAATGCGTTTGGAATAGTATGCTTCATGACCATTAAGCTTATGTGGTTCAATCGTTTCCATTTTTCTATTTTCCTCTTGTCATCAGAGGTACTGTTATCAATAAGTGCAGCAGGTTGATCGACCCGTAAAGTAAGGTCTAGGTCCATGACTCCGAGAACAATCATCCCGTTCTCTTGCCATGCCCTTAAATTTGTGCTATTAAGTATTGTAATTGAATTGATGCTAGCAGAGATATTAGCAGCAAAACCTGAAACTGAATTAGAGAATGATTATTATGAATAGCTTACATAAATATCTTTAATATGCAAATAATGATATTCTCAAATAATGATAGGGCCTATCACAAGATACCTAACACAACATAAATATCTAGTCTTTGGACAGAAGTATTAACTTATAAGTTGTACTCTTGACGTAGTAATCAAACATTGACGATAAAAAAATGTGTCAATTAATAAACCTTTCTTTGGACCGATTTATTGATCACACATTAAACCTAATAATCGTCACATGTTTATCACCACAGGACCACGTGTATTCGGCTAAATATTGACCTTCTTTTGGGCCGATCAATATTTCCATGAATAACACATACACAAATATCTTTTAATATTCTAAGTTAGCCGATTTCTACAATAGAGGTTGCTTTGACAACATGTTGTTTCAATTAACTAACTTTCGAACATTATATCTATTAAAAGTGTCCTTAGTACCAAAATTTGAGAAAGAGAATCGCCAATTTTGCATATTTTGTTTAGTTTTAAACTTTATAGACCTTAGGATTAATAATTCAAAACTTTAAGGGGGCAAAATTAATTAATTCCAAACTTTAGGGGTTGACATTAATAAATTTGAAACTTTAGGGACCAAAATTAATTAATTCAAAACTTTTGAGAATCAATTAGAACAAAATTAAAACTTTTGGGGCCAAAAAAATTGACCAATTCAAAATTTTAGGGATCAAATTTTGAAAATTTGAAACTTTGGGGGTCAATTTGAATTAATTATAAACTTTGGGGGCTAATTTGAATTAATAATTAAAGTTTGAAGGCTTTAATTATAAAATTCAGAACTTTAATGACCCAAATTAATTAATTTTTAAACCTTAGGGACTGAATTATTAAATCCAAAACTTAAAGACCCAAATTTGAATATACTTTAAATGTTAGGGACTGAAACCTTAAATTAAAATCCTAACCTTAATTGCAAGCAAGGTGCTTCAAGTTACCTAATTTACAGAAGAAGCCCCCGCCCCAAATCTTGCAAAAGAAACTGAAAACCCTAGGAAAAAACCCTCCCTTGGCGGGCGCCGCCCGCCATAGGCAGCGCCAGCCCCCAAAATTATTATTATTATTATTTTTATAACCTCAAAAAAATCAGTAATAAAAAACTAAGAAACCATAATCTAAAACATTTTCAATTAATTAATTCGAATTATGAAAGATTATAAGAAAAATATACCGCAAAAAAAAAAAAAGAAGTTTTCAAATTTAACAAAATATAGATCCAAAATGTCAAATCTAAAAACTATATAAAATATTGCAAGAACCAAATAAATTATTCGATTCTCAATGATTCAATATGAAATGACGCTGATACCACTTGTAGGATGATTTATTACTTTAAATCATCGGATCTTCGTGTTGGATCATCAAGAAATTTATGAATTATAGTGGAAACGTACCTGAATTAGACATAATTAACTGTAATAAACGAATCTCGCGATTTAGTCTTCCAAATCTACATATAGTCTCCTTTTCTCTTTGTGATGGGATGTAGAAGAGAATGAACAATACGTACGTGTGATATGGGGATCATAACCGTATTTATATAGCGATATTCTTTAACCTAATTCGGCCCATCATTGAATTAGGTGTCTTGGGCTTAGTTTCTACACATTTGTAAACTCGCACTTTAATTGGATGCATAACGGCCCAAAATCAAAGCCTTATTAAATCACTATTAACTGGGCTTAACCGAATTCAATAACTTTTAATTTAACACACAATTATTTACACATATAAGCCTTGATTAAAAATCCTTACACTATATCCTTTTAGGGATTTCTCTACACACCCACCAAAGACAAAACAAAAAATTCAATTGAAAGATCAAGTTAAAAGTTAAGAATTGTTTCAGCAAGTAGGCTTTTTTGGTCGGATCTTAGTCAAGTTCATCTAATTTTTTCACAGCTCAGTTACCGTCTTATAGTGTCTCGTATCTTTCTAAGCACACTATTGCTGTCTTATTTTAATGTAACTCGAGGCTAGCTAGTTTTCCTTTTTAGTGTCACCATATAGCCAAAGATTATACAAATTAAGAAATCAATGGAAACTAAAAAGATGGAATAAGGGCATCATTGACAAAAAAAGTTTTGAAGAGGAAATTGTCAATAAAATGTTTGTTTATCGTCTAACTTTGGACCTTGCTATATGCACATTTACATAATATCCACATCTGTTAGTTTAAGACACAATCAGTTTTTTCATTCAATTTTTTCCTTTCACATCATTGTCGTTGACCTCTTATGTATCGTTTTTATGTACAAGTAGCAAAATTTTTTAACTTTTTATATATTGTGATTTTTGCATTGAGCTCAGCCACTCAATAAGACAAGTAACTGAAAACTCCCTTGCCTCTGTGCCAGCTGCATTTACAAGTTTAGTTATGTTCGTTGCCATGATTATGTGCTGCGAGCAACTGAAGAATGCACGACTCTACTTTTTGTATCTTGCTTCTTGTAAGTACGGCCATATGCGCTTCAAAATCTTTCATCGATTTCAATTATTTTAATTATTTGAGTAATTCTCAATCTGTATGTCACGCATTTTCTGCAACTGGGAATTGCCATAAGTATACGGTGTCAAATTTTGTAATATAATAGTGAAGTTAGAGTATCAAACTCATAAGAATTGTAATTTAATTTTATACTAAATACTATAATTGTGTAGCTCTTATTTTATCTATATGAATAAAATTTGAAACCAATGGTTTTAAATAAGTTAATAAGATGAATGTGATGACAAACTCAACAATTAATTGCAAGTTAGAAGAATAATCAAAATGAGAAAGCTAAGGGTTGTATTTTCACCTAATTATGAAATATGATTTTCAATTATATAATTATTTCTAATCAATTTTTCAAAGTTTATAAGCAAGAACTCAAATGTATTTCTATCCCAACACTCAAGTGCCGACTAGAAATTAATTTTAGTTTTCAATTCTAATATCTTTATTCAGAATTAAAATTAAGAATTTATCAAGTTCATGGTCTTTTATGGAGTAAGCTTCATATATTCTATACTTTCCCTCAAAACCCATAAAATCTACATTGTGTTAATCTTGTGATCGTGTTTAAATTTTCCTCTCTCGATTGTCAAAATTGACTAACATCTACTCATTCAATTAGTGGTCAATTAATTGAAAGTATTAAAATCATAACATAAATAAATGGAATGAAAAATTTCATAGAAATAACTAAAATAAATTCAAATCATACTCTCAAGTGTTGGCTAATCTAACCATAAAAGAATAGTTTAGTTCATGATAGAAGCTATAAAAATAATCAAATTCAAATAAACAACATAGAAAAGTGAATAGAAAAACTTAATTTGGTAGATTTTCAATCTTCTTTACGGTGTTGTTCTTGATTTCTCTTTGATTTCTGGATGATTGCTTACTTCTTGTCTTCATCTTGCTCTATTGAATTCTCATTTGAATTGTGCTATTTAGGTTTATATTTATAATCTTTTGAAGTCTTGAATGAATTAGAGTTGGATTGGGCCAAGAAAAGAGTCAAAAAATTCAAAATTCCTTTTTCTCGCCTGATGACGTCCGTGGCGCTATGATGCTATTGATTTTCATCAAGATAAGAGCTATGGCTCTCACTACGAGTGAAAAAAACAGCATTACGCTTCTTTCAGTAATTTTTATCATAATGCCTTGTCCCAATACTCGACTAAGCCGATTCAAGATGCGTTGAAAAGTTAATTAAAAGGGCTACAATTTTGCTTCTATCATTTTCCAATTCGACCGTTTGTTATGTCAAAAATGGGTCTCTATATGACACTAAGATTTTGGAGCACAACTTTTTCGGTTGAAAATTGACGTGTGATCATAATTTGACTATATTTCCATCCTTGTAACTTTTTTCTTCATCCAACTGATTCTTAGCACTCTTGAATATTTATTGTGAGGTTCGACACAACTTTTAAGTATTTGCACTTTAGTCCCCGAACTTTGAATCTCTTACAATTTAGCCCCTTTTTCAATTTTGCTTATTTCCTTCAATTTTATCAACTTATATCATAACATTAAAATACACATTAAAACGCTTTAAAACTCTCAAAAATTAACTAAATATCAAACTTAGATGATGTTTAAAGTATAAGTGAAATACACTCATCACTATAGTACACTAATCTCCACATGCTTCAAGTGAAAATTATTTTTATTTTGTTCGTGAATCATGAAAGATGACAAGTTCATAAAAAAGTAAAGAGAAAGAAAATAACAACCTTTGAGACGAGGCATTCTCGTAAGTTTAATTTTCTCTCTCTAAATGTAATAAAGTCCTCAACATTAGTTTCAAAAAGTAAAAGTGACAAACTACTTTTAATAATTATTTTTTGTATCAATTTTATTCATTGTTGTCAGACTCGATTCGAACACTAACTGGACAATAAAGCTGTTCAACGGGTCACTGGTTCAACTGACTGGTCAATGCCTGTCAAATATATTATAAATTAGGTAATTGGTTTATAAACTAGTTTCAGATTTTTCGTAAGTTATTCATCACAAAAATATAAATAAAATAATAATAAATAAAATAAAAAATAAAAACCAAAAAATGGTGAACATCTTCCACAATTTTCCTGGGTAAAAAATTATTACTATTCAATGGTACACGTTGAACATGTATTGAGCAACAAAGCTTGCCCAGGCTTAGTTTCTATCAACTTCTAACTCCACAACCCGACAACAACGATCCAAGACAATAACTAAGCATCCACTTCTGATTGCTAATGAAATAGTTCACTTAGGAGACCACAAAGGTACAAAATATCTCATATAATATTACCACCAACGTAGAAATCACAAAGAGGCAGAAAGAGTATAAGAAGAAATCATGCAGAGACCGGCCGAATAGAGAGGCAGAGAAGACATCTCTTACTTAGAGAGAAAAACGACTTATTTATCTTGTAATAATGGCCCAAATAAGCTAACTATAGGTAGGTTAACAAACGAGTCAAAGTAGAGGCCCAATAGATAGGTAAATGGGCTCACAAGTAATCCCTCTCAATTATGGCCATTCAAGGAAGCGGATTGGGCTACGAGCAACACTAAAATATTTAAGCTGCTTCGAATGACCCAATTAACCTTTGGATCGTATCGTCTTGATTGGGGTGTTAAATTTTCGTTCAGTCTTTTAGCTAAGCCGACTGAAAAATAAAATCGAGTAACATCATAACCCGGGATTTATTGGGTATCAAAAACTCAACA